>NW_017307142.1:535753-563163 GCF_000935625.1 Nanorana parkeri | reverse complement strand
CAAACTAAGCACTTGGTTAGCATCAAGGGGTATCTCTTGCACTTGGAAATACAAGTGTGAAAGCACCTTAGACTCTTCATCCAATGATCAGATTTAATTGATTCTTCAGGTTTGAACAGCAATGACTGAAACATTAAAGAACAGGGTGAATTGACAACTTGTTGGGCTTGAACTCATGATGTATAGACAAAGAGTATAGACTCTTCAACCAATGATTGGATCTCATTGATTTCACTTCTTGGCTTTTTCTAAGGATTTAGCAATGGACATAGAGCAGCTTTTGTGCTTTCACAGTCAATGATATGATGTCACTGTTATTATCTCATAGCACATAATTTCATTATGTCATAGCACATTAACAGCACATTAACATAACATTAACATAACATTAGCAACAGGTAGTCCTACATAGCACAATGTAAGTGTGCCGACAGGTAATCGTGGCCTGCCGACTACGTGCTTATTACTCATGATTTATAGACAAAGAGTTTAGACTCTTCAACCAATGATTGGATTTTCTAAGGATTTAGCATTGAACATAGAGCGGCATTTGTGCTTTCACAGTCAATTATATGATGTCACTGTTATTATCTCATAGCACATAATTTCATTATGTCATAGCACATTAAGAGCATGCCAAAAGGTTGTTGTGGCCGAATGGTTAAGGCGAAGGACTCGAAATCCATTGTGGTCTCCCTGCGCAGGTTTGATTCCTGCTGACTACGTACTTGTTAGGGATAAGCACAGCATGCAGTTTCCAAACTGAGAGTCAAGGGGTACCTCTTGCAACTGGAAATACAAGTGTGAAAGCACCTTAGATTATGCATCCAATGATGAATTAAATGATCAGATTTAATTGATTCTCCCTAGCTTTGAAGGGCAACAATTGCAACAGGAAAGAACAGGGTGAATTGACAGCTTTGTTGGATTTGAACCCATGATTCATAGACAGAGTTTCGACTCTTCAATCAATTATCCAATCTCGTTGATTCTGCTTCTTGGAATTTTCTAAGGATTTAGCAATTAACATAACATTAACACAATTAACATGTGGTTGCGCCATCTTGGTGGCAAAGCGTATGATGTCACAATATGGTGAAATCATACGCTGAACGAGCAGCGGCCACATTATCTATGAGGAAGCTCATAATTGGCATTGTAGCAGATATTTTGAGGTTTTTGAAGTTGATTTTATAGTCAAAAATCATCATGTCATTGAAGGTATTGTGATGTCTTAAAGCCATGAGGTATTACTACATAATACCCGTCAAACGGCTCCAAGTCCTATTTTTGATGGCATCTATGAGGAAGCTCATGATTGGCATTGTGGCAGTTATGTTGATGCTGCAAGTTGTAGTTTAGTGATTATCTATAGGAAAGGTTTTCTTTGTCATAACTACTTTTGTGATCTCATAGCACATTAAATGGCCCTCAACAGGTAGTCGTGGCCGAGTGGTTAAGGCGATGGACTCAAAATCCATTGGGGTCTCCCTGCGCAGTTTCGAATCCAGCCTACTATGTACTTATTACAAAAAAGCACAGCATGCAGCTCTTGCAACTGGAAATACAAGTGTGAAAGCACCTTAGACTCTTCATCCAATGATCAGATTTAATTGATTCTTACTAGGTTTGAACAGCAACAACTCAAACAGGTAAGAACAGGGTGAATTGACAACTTGTTGGGCTTAAACCCATGATTCATAGAAAGAGTTTGGACTCTTCAAACAATGATCAGATCTCATTGATTCTGCTTCTTGGAATTTTCTAAGGATTTAGCAATGAAGATTACAGAAAATTGTTATCCTACTTACCGTAATTTTATTTTCCTGGCTCATCCTCATGTCAGCATACTGATGGGTGGGGGGTGGGCTCCACCCCTCTGACCCCACAGGACCACCTTCCAAAAGTGAATAAAGGGCCGACCCCCCTTAGATACCTTTTCCCTGACAAGACAAGCGACAGGCCCGCAACTGAGGGTGGGTATGTATGCTCACATGAGGATGAGCCAGGAAAAGAAAATTACTGTAAGTAGGATAACAATTTTCTGTATTCCTGGCTCACCTCATGTCAGCATACTGATGGGACATAGCAAGCAACCCCATGAGGGAGTGAAGAAAAAGAAAACACAACCAATGCCATTTGTTGCAAAAACATAAGACACCACATTTATTAGGAAATTGCTGAAAACATAACCTCAAACCCAAAGCGAGCCAATCTAGCCGCTGCGATATCCATGTGATAGTGACGGACAAACGTGTTCCGTGAAGTCCACCTCACCGTTTTACATATATCCTCAATCGACACTTTGGCGTAAGCGGCCCAAGAAGTGGCCATCCTCCTTGTCGAGTGTGCCCGCACTTCCACAGGAGGAGCAAGACCCTGTTTTAAGTAGGCTGCTTTAATTGCTGCTTGGATTCAGGTTGCCAAAATCCGAGGCGTAGCCGCCATTCCTTTTCTCGGCCCTTTGGGAAGAACTAACAACCGATCTGTTCGCCTAAAAGGCAGCATCCTCCTTAGTGCTGCTAACTCTGAAACTCTCTTTGCTGAAGTGATAGCCGTCAGAAATACCAGCTTCAGTCAGGGACCATAGTGTGCACTGGTCCAAAGGATGGTACGGAGGGCGTGACAGGACCTAAAGGACTAGATCCAGGTCCCATGATGGATATAAGGCTTTCCTTGGAGGCCACATTCTGAGTGCTGCTCTCATGAATGTCCTGAGCAAGGCGTTGTCCGCCCATTTAACTCCTGTAAAGGCCGATAAGGCCGAAATTTGAACCAGCAGAGAGTTGTATGCCAAACCGGCATCTAAGGCTGATTGTAGAAAGTCCAGAATCCCCGGAATACCCGCTGTCATTGGAGCGAAGCCTTTTGCACTTGCGAACATTAGAAACTTGTTCCATATTCTTGAATAAGTAGCGTGTGTCGCAGGTCCCCTACAACGAAGCATGGTATCAATAACTTTCAATGATAGGCCCTGGTTCTTCCAACCCGCGCCTTCAGGAACCAGGCTGCCAAGTGCAAGCGTCCGGGATTCGGGTGCTGACACTGTCCCTGGAGAAGAAGATCCCTCCTGACTGGGAGGAACAATGGAGGGAAAGATGCCATTTGTTGCAGTAGCGGAAACCATGGCCTCCTCGGCCAGAATGGAAGGACTGCAAACACTTCTCTAACTGGATCTTCCGCAGAACCCTGAGGGCTAAGGGCCAAGGGGGAACACGTATGCCAGCGGGAAGTCCCATGTTACCGAGAATGCATCCTGGCGTAGCGCCCTGTGACATCCGGGAGGTAGGCTGCCGTAAGGGCAAGTAAGTGCCTCTCTGCCCAAAGAAAGATCTCCTGAGATAGAGCCAACAGGGAAAGACTCCTGGTCCCTCCCTGTCTGCGAACATAGGACACCGCCGTCTTGTTGTCCATAAGGAGCCTGACCTGTCTGCCCTCGATCAATTCGCGAAAGGCCTGCAAGGCCAGGGATGCCGCCTTTAATTTCAACCAATTGGAATGCTGTATCACCGAGCCCTTCCAGCGTGCTTGAACCCGTTGCCCTAGGCCAGTGGTGGCGAACCTTGGCACTCCAGCTGTGCCAAAACTACAAATCCCAAGATGCATCTGCCTCTGGGAGTTATGTCTGTGGCTGTCAGAGCCTTGCAATGCCTCATGGGACTTGTAGTTCCAAAACAGCTGGAGTGCCAAGGTTCACCATCACTGCCCTAGGCAGTGGGCTCCCCATCCTTGGAGGCTGGCATCGGTAGTAAGCATGATCCAACTCTGTGGATCCAGAGACACACCCCCCGAAAGGGATTGAGACCTCGTCCACCACAAAAAGTCCCTCCGCACAGTCTGAGGGAGGACAATCCGCTGGCTCAATGCCGTATGATTCCATTGATGAAGGAAACAGATTTGAAGGCTGCGCATGTGCCAGCGTGCCCAAGGGACCGTTGGGATGCATGATGTCAACATTCCCAAAAGCATCATGCAGTCCCTTGGAGACAGAGATGGAACCGTGATGGCTTTCCGAGCACAGGAAACTATTTCGCATCTGCGTCAGACTGGAAGGAATACCCTGGCCAGGGATGAGTCCAGGAGTACCCCCAAGTATTCCATCCTCTGCGTGGGAACCAGTTGACTCTTCTCGTGGTTCACCAACCACCCGAAACAGAACAATGTTTTCAACACATGATCCTGACGGATGCCCAGGGAGCGGCTGCTGCTGTCCAGGATCAAAATATCGTCCAAGTAGTGGAATATCTTTATTCCCTGTGTGCGAAGTAGGGCGATCACTGATAACAACAGTTTTGAGAAAGTCCTCGGTGCCGAAGAGAGGCCGAACGGCAATGCTCTGAATTGGAAATGCAAACCCGCTACGGAAAACCGAAGGAACTTCTGATGGCAGAGAGCTACTGGCACATGTAGGTATGCATCCTCCAGGTCTACGGACACCATTCTCCCCTTTCGACAATGGCAATAATTGTCTGGACTGACTCCATCCTGAATGATTCGGCTTTGACATAGACATTCAATTTCTTCAGGTCTAACACTTGGTCACCAGAAAAAGTGTTGAGTAGAATTCTTGACCTAACTCCTCCGTTTGGGACCAGCACAATGGCCCCTTTCTGCAGTAATTCTCTGACGTATCCGAGCAGACAATCTCTTCGGAAAGGAACTCGAGGCACCGGCGTTTGAATGAATCGTGGGGATGGTGTACTCTGGAACTCCACCCGATATCCAGTAGTGACGATTCTCTTGGCCCATGAATCATCGAGCTCTGCCACCCAAGTATCCCAGAACAGGAGCAGTCTTGCCCCCACCCGAGGGACTTGGGTGGGCGCACCTTCAAAATTGTTTAGGTGGGGCCTTACTCGATTGGCCCGCTTTAGACTTCACATCACGAAGCAGGGAACTTTGTGTCCCTTTCCACTGGGGCCTAGAAAATTGCTTGCCCGGCCTATATGACCTAGCATCCCGGAACGGTTGACTGGGGCGGAAGGAAACTGTCTTTCCGATTGGCTTGTGGTAGAAGCCCCGACTTGCCCCCGGTGACTCCCTTGATAGCTTCCTCAAGCGTCTTACCAAATAGCGTCTTGGCATTGTATGGAATTGAACACAGTGCTTGCTTGGAGGCTGCATCTGCAGTCCAGTGGCACAGCCACAACGCTCTTTTAGCTGTAATGGACTGAACCATCAATTTTGAAGAAAGTCGCACCAAGTGCACCGAAGATTCTGCCAGAAAGTCTGCTGACAGTAACAGCTCCTACAGTGCTTCCAAGATGCGAGCACTATCTAGACCTGACTTCAGGGCCGCTTCCACGTTCGTGATCCATACTTTTACAGCCCTGGAGAGCGAGGTCAAGGCCAAGGCTGGCCGAAGGGCCCAGCCTGCGGTAGTGTGAATCCTTTTCAAGTCCGCATCGATTCTGCGATCCATTGCGTCTTTAAACAATACAGAATTATCCGGAGGAAGAGATATGTGACGTGCCAATCTTTGCAGCGATGTATCCACTGCTGGGGGGATTCCCAAAGAGCCGCATCGGCTGCAGTCATACGGTATAGTTTTTACTGCCGAATAGCGTCCCGCCGCTGTCATGGAGACCATGACGCTGCAGACGCCACTCCCCCCCCCGCACTGCGTTCCGACGCGGCCATGACAACCATGACACGCGGACGTCGGCGCATGCGCAGAAGCAGCAGGGGAGAACACGCCGGAACGAAGCTCTGTACTCACTCAGACTGATCCAGCATGAGACCCCGTCCTACAGGAAAAACGAAACAGAAGTTTATTCTGCATAGAAAGAGCCTGCACCACTGGCACCCCTCATCCAGGAGATTTACTGCCTAACAGAGGGCTCATCCAAGCCGGGAAAGGCTGAACCCGGATGGGACCGTAGGGAGGAACTGCAATCATGAACTTCGTGGCCTGGAGCGAGGACAAAAAGAGAACAGGTATCTAAGGGGGGGTCGGGCCTTTTATTCACTTTGGAAGGTGGTCCTGTGGGGTCAGAGGGGTGGAGCTGACCCATCAGTATGCTGACATGAGGTGAGCCAGGTAAGAGCAGCTTGTGTGCTATCACAGTTAATTATATGATGTTAATGTTATTATTTTGATAAACAAAAAATATCTGCGCCAGTGATGATGCAAAATAGGTGAAAATTAGCTACTAAGCACTAAAATTATATCTGATATCATACAAAATTTATATGCAATAATGTTCCGAGCTGAAGAAACAATCAAATATAAACAGTGAAATATACAACAATGGTTACAGGCTGAACTCAAACCACATAACATACACACTGAAATAAAGTCCAAAAAGAATCAAACAAGTATTTTAATATCTATGCTATTGAAGATGTCATAGTAAAAAAGTCATTATGTCATTGAAGGTATTGTGATGTCTTGATGCCATGAAAGGTAGACATGTGCATTAGGACGAACCTACAAATCATCGAAATTCTGTTGATTTGGCGGTTTGTCCAAATCCAAAATAATGAATGTATTATATGCCTGACTATACTAAACCGATATTCCGGCATAGATAAATTCATCTGCTCATGCGGTGGCGCCATCTTGGAGGCAAAGCACATGATGTCACATGACGGTGACATCATACGCTGAACGAGCAGCGGCCACATTCCATATCTATGAGGAAGCTCATAATTGGCATTGTAGCAGATATTTTGATGTTGCAAGTTGTAGTTTAAGGATTATCTATCGGGAAGGTTATTTTTTGTCATAGTTTTGTGATGTCATAGCGAAAACAAAAGTGTGCCAACAGGTAGTTGTGGCCGAGTGGTTAAGGTGATGGACTTGAAATCCATTGGGGTTTCCCTGTGCAGGTTTGAGTCGTGCTGACTATGTACTTATTAGACAAATGCACAGCATTCAGTTTCCAAACCGTGTATTTGGTTAGCGTCAAGGGGCACCTTTTGCAACTGGAAAGACAAGTGTGAAAGCACCTTAGACTCTTCATCCAATGATCAGATTTAATTGATTTTTCCTATATTTGAAGAGCAACGATTGCAACAGGAAAGAACAGGGTGAATTGAAAGCTTGTTGGGCTTGAATCCATGATTCATAGACAGTTTGGACTCTTCAATCAATTATCTGTTCTAATTGATTCTGCTTCTTGGCATTTTCTAAGTATTGAGCAATGAAGACGGAGCAGCTTTTGTGCTGTCAATGTTATTATTTTGTAAGTATTTTGATCTGTTCTTTTCCTGATGTCATAGTGAAAAATCATCATGTCATTGAAGGTATTGTGATGTCTTGATGCCATGAGAGGTATTACTACATGATACCCGTCAAACTGCTCCGCCAAGTCCTATTTTTGATGGCATCTATGAGGAAGCTCATGATTGGTATTGTGGCAGTTATGTTGATGATGCAAGTTGTAGTTTAGTGATTATCTATAGGAAAGGTTTTTTGGGGTCTCCCTGCGCAGGTTCGAATCCTGCCGACTACGTACTTATTACAAAAATGCACAGCATTCAGTTTCCAAACCAAGCACTTGGTTAGCGTCAAGGGGTTCCTCTTGCAACTGGAAATACAAGTGTGAAAGCACCTTAGACTCTTCATCCAATGATCAGATTTAATTGATTCTTTCTAGCTTTGAAGGGCACTATTGCCACAGGAAAGAACAGGGTGAATTGACAACTCGTTGGGCTTGAACTCATGATTCATAGACAGAGTTTGGACTCTTCAATCAATTATCAAATCTCGTTGATTTTGCTTCTTGGAATTTTCTAAGGATTTAGCAATGAACATAGAGCAGCTTTTGTGCTTTCACGGTCAATTTTATAATGTCAATGTTATTATGTCATAGCACATAATTTCATTATGTCATAGCACATAATTTCATTATGTCATAGAACATTAACAGCATGCCAACAGGTAGTCGTGGCCGAGTGGTGAAGGCGATGGACTCGAAATCCATTGGGGTCTCCCTGCGCAGGTTCGAATCCTGCCGACTACGTACTTATTAGAAAAATCCACAGCATGCAGTTTCCAAACCGAACGCTTGGTTGCAACTGTAAATAGAAGTGTGAAAGCACTTTAGACTCTTCATCCAACGATTCATTGATTCTTCCTATCTTTAAAGAGCAACGATTGCAACAGGAAAGAACAGGGTGAATTGACAACTTGTTGGGCTTGAACCCATGATTCATAGAGTTTGCACTCTGCAATCAATTATTAAGAAAAGCACAGCATGCAGTTTCCATGCTTGAGTCAAGCTTCAGTAACTTGCTAGTCAGCACTGCTGGCTCTCAAAATGCCTGAATATCATACTCGGCACCTGGTTAGTGGCAGACGGCAGCTGTTGCAACAGGGAACAAAAGTGAACTAATAGCCTGTTGGGCTTTATCCCATAACCCATGAATAAAGAGTCTAAGCTCTATGGACTTCCAATGATCAGATCTCATTGATTCCTCCTCTTTGCGCTTACTAAACATTTAGCTTTCAATGAATACAGATCAGCTATTGTGTTATCACCCCTGATAGAAATACAAACAATGACATCATGCTGATTTTTACAATTAGGATTCTTGATGCATTGTAGTCACTATTATGATAATCTAGTAATATACTGTATGCAATTTGATAGTAAGTATTTTTACATCTATGCATTTTCTTATGTCACAGTCAAAAATCATCATGCCATTGAAGGTACTATAATATATTAATGACACTTAAAGTGACACTAGACTCAGGCATTAAATCATACAAATGCATTCAAGAACCTTAACTATTAAGAAAAATTTATCTTATTTGTGTATCACTCGGCTGTAGACCCTCAAATCATCTCTGAATTGGTGCTGATACTACCGTCCTTCCAGGAGGTGGCCCAGGCAATAAACACAGGGTAACCAGCAGAAAGGTAATGCAGGGTGCTGCCACAACCAGGAAGGAAGCTAGGGCGAAACAGGCTCACCACACCCTGGATCCATCATAGACTGCAGGACTGCAAAGGAGCACTGGGTCCTTACTAGAGCTGCAACAGTTCATCGATTTAGTCAATTGAAAACGTTGGCAACGTTTTCGATCGTCGATTCGTTGACTATGGATTGATTTGCCTGTTCGGGGCTCCACACGCGGCCTGAGCCGCACGTCACACGCTGCTCCCGCGGCGGCCGCTGTGCCCACCGCACAGGCCGCATAAGCCACGCCCACCGCACAGGACGCTGAAGCCGCGCACGCCGCTGCTCTCCTCCTCGTCGCTGGCCCGCCGACAATCGAGGGCCCACCTTCTGAAAGCAAGTCAGTGGTGGAATAGGTGTACGGAGCTGCAGTGTGGACCAGGTGTATGGGGGTGAAGTAGTGGAATAGGTGTATGGGGGTGCAGTGTGGACCAGGTGTATGGGGGTGAAGTAGTGGAATAGGTGTATGGGGGTGCAGTGGTGAAATAGGGGTGCAGTGTGGAACAGGTGTGCAGGGATGCAGTGGTGGAATAGGTGTGTGGGGGTGCTGTGTGGAACAGTTGTATGAGTGTGAAGCAGTGGAACAGGTGTATGGGCGTGCAATGGTGGAATAGTTGTGTGGGGGTGCCGTTGTGGAACAGGAGTAGAGGGGTGCTATGGTGGAACAGGTACGGGTTACGCTACGCACACCGCGCACGCCACGACCACGCAGCGTATGCCACGACCACCACACAAGCCGGACAGACGCCCGCAGAGCATGCCGCCGCGGCGACTTACAAGGGTTCAGAAACAGGTAAGGGGGACCTGTTTTAATGTTTCCTGTTTATAAAAAAAAAAAGTAGCACACTGTAGAACACCAGCAGCTATAGAGGAACAACAAATCCCAGCAATAATACATTAAACATCCTGTATAATGTATTATTGCTGGGACTTGTTGTTCCTCTATAGCTGGTGGTATTCTCCATTGCGCTGTATAATGTATTATTGCTGGGACTTGTTGTTCCTCTATAACTGGTCAGTGGTAATCTGCATTGCGCAGTATAATCCTTATACAGCGCAATGCAGAATAACCCCAGCTATAGAGAAATACAAATCCTAGCAATAGTACATTATAGTACTATAGTATAATGTACTATTGCTACATTCCTCTATAGCTGCTGGTATTCTGCACTGCGCCGCTGTATAATGTACTATATTGCACACCACACTTTTTTTTTTTACTTCCACCGTGCCAAGCTTGCTCCTGTGATGGACTACAATCTCAATACAAACTAGTAGTCCATCACTGGAACCTTTTTTTTCTCTTTTTTATCCGATTAATCGAACTTAATAATCGGCTAACTAATCGATTATGAAAATAATCGTTAGCTGCAGCCCTAGTCCTTACTGCACAATAAAATCCTCCCAGCCAGTAGAAAAGTCCCCCCGAGACCTAGCAACAGTGAAGGAGCACAGGGTGTGATGTCATCAGCCACCACCTGCCTATTCACAACACTGCCCATTGAAAATGTGGACAGTGACACTTGCCCATCCATATTATGGCTGCAACGCCCACCCCCAACATGGCTGCTACTAGCACATAAAAGAGCCCTTCCATGGGGCAGGAGACCAATGGTTGTACAAAAGTAAGGCAGTAGTGGCAGTTGCACACCTACATGCAGCGACATCCAACATGCAGAGGCACACCAGCCATACTTGTAAATGCACCAAGCACCACTCAGACCACAACACGGGGAGAGAGCAGAGGGGAAAAGGAGGTACCCACAGACTACTCAAAGCCACCCAGGAAAAGAGAGTGCATATTCACCACATCCTGACAAAATGAGGGGGTACTCTCCCTGTGACAAGCCACCTCCTGCTGGAATGGGGTGGTGTCTTGCTGGGGGACACTGTGACAGAGCAACACAAGTCTTGAGGACTGAAGGGAAAAAAAAAAAAAAGAATGACCTGCAAAAAGGAAAAGGGAACCAAGATTCCCAGCAGGAAGCTTAGGTCCTTACCCCCAGATACTAAACAAAAAACTGGGCTACTTCCAGCTGCTGGGGAATTTTGCCACAAGCCCATAATGCAGGGATGGCCAAACTCCGGCCCTCCAGCTGCGGTAAACTACAAATCCCATGAAGCATCTCTCTCCGGGAGTCACGTCTGTGGCTGTGAGAATCTTGCAAAGCCTCATGGGATTCGTAGTTCCACCACAGCTGGAGGGCCGCAGTTTGGCCATCCCTGCCATAAAGCTTCCCTTACAGGAGGCTGCGAAAAGGCAACACTAGACCCAATAGCAGTCAATGTCAAGAGGCCATGACCCTTTTAACAGATTAGCAGTTGGTCATGTTACTGCAGTGACACTCGGCCTACAGGAAGACCTTACCCATGTAAACAAAAGCCCACTGTGTGCAGTCGCTCACAAGCTGCATCCATGTTCTGAGTACCTGAAACCTAAGCAACATTTTAACAGAGACATACCGTATATTTCAGTCTATAAGACGCCCCCATGTATAGGACGCCCCCCACTTTTCTTAACCAAAATGCAGTAATCAATATTTTCCATGCTCTTTTGCATAATTGATTACATCCAGTTTCAATTTTGCAGAGTAAGACAGCCGCCTCCTGGTATTGGTATTTACCGGGATTTTTTTTGTTTTCTGACATTTTATGGGCTCAGAATGCTCCGACATTACCGCTCCCTGTTACATCTGGACACTGGCTACACGCTCTCCGCAGCATCAGCTGACGTCGGGTACATAAGGCTCATGATTGGAAGAAACCTGTTAGCTTGTCTCTGCAATCGGAAGTTTCACTCGTGAGGCTAGTTTGCAGAGGTATCGGCAGTTTCACAACCGCGGTTCTCCTCTCGGCCCCCCGTGTATAAGACGCCCCTCCATTTTTAGGTAAATATTTTTATGAAAAAGTAGCATCTTATACATGGAAAAATACAGTAATTAACTGGAGACCACATATTGTTCTCATGACAGGTATACTTTAAAGTTGAATTCCAGCCAAACAGCTAGATATAATGATAAAATAGAAATATGGGAGCCATTTTATGCCAAATGATTCGTTTTTCTCTCCATCCAGTCCTGAGATTTACACAGCTCTTCCACACAACGCAGTCCTGTCTGACCTGATCGGTCTCTCCTTAAACTTTCAAAGAATCCACTTCCCTGAAGGTCATTTCACGAGTTGAGCAGTTCCTTGAGAAACATCCTTACAAAGTAGGGATGCACCGATACCCATACTAGTATCGATATCGGTGACCATTTTCTGTGCAATGTATTGGTGTGTATGTCTTTCATCCGGATGCACTGGCAGTTCATGCGCCGGGCCTCCCTGGTAAACCGGCACCCAAATCTCTGACTTCAGGCAGCGGAGGAGCTTCCGCAGGACCCCAGGGCTGAGATCCAGATGGTCATCGTGCTCATCGGCACCTCCATGGTGGTGAGTCCGGGGAAGTGCAGCCTATAAGCTCCGTCCAGCCCAGCGGCCAAGGCAATAATCAGAAAGCAGGGCGTCGCGTCATTACACGGCGCCCGGCTTCCTGACTGACCGGCCAGACAGCTCCGGCAGGGTACCGGACGAAGGCCGCGTTTTTGCTGGAGAGGCCCCGGGGGTGACAGGCTGCACATACTAAAGGTAAGAGGGGACTTTATTGTTAATCGGGAAGCCGGGTGGCGACTCTTTACACGCTGCCTGGCTTCCTGAATGGGACTTCCGTTACTCGGTATCGGCGAGTACCGGAAAAAAATTAACGGTACTCGGTACCAAAATACCGGTATCGGTGCATCCCTATTACAAAGTGATATTCACATCAATGGAGAAAGAAAGACGTCCCAACCAAAACCTCACCCTGAAAGTCCACCTCTACCTCACACATCTATCCAAACATAGTTTTTATTGGTATCTGCGTCTCCACAAGGGAGATTTCCCATCACTGGACGGTTGCCAAAACAACCCTCCTCATTGGGAACACAGATGATATTTATAACCCAACAGACCTAATATTTCCCCTACTCTAACCAAACCAGAGAAACAGTTTTAGCTAGAGTTTGACTTTATGGCCTGCTCATTTTATTGTTGTAGGGAGGTCACAATTCAAGAGTCGGGTGTCACTTGCAGTGATCTTTGGAATGTCAGTTAAATTGGTCACCCCTCACTTTATTACAAGGCTCCTAGTCCTGCCATGGTAATAGGCACATGGTATGAGGCACACAGTAGAGGAGGCTTCATAGAGTACCGAAACCTTCATGACTGGACCCGAGTACATTATTAGCTTCCACACCCTCCCCATTCACAGCAGTCTCTCTTGTATTACACTTCAGAGGAGTTTTAAAGACCTTGGCTCAGGCCAGCTTTAAGCTCTTCTGGTTTGAAGACTCCTTTCTCTGTGATTATCCCAGTGATCAACTCATGAGGAGTCACATCAAACGCTGGGTTCCAAACTCCAATACCTGCAACAGAAAGAAGCGGTCAGTGTTTAGCTAAGAGTGCAACATTAAGTTTTTCCCAGATGTACTGTACATGCTCGGCCCATCCACCTACCTGGAGCTGCCACGCGGACGCCATTGATATCCGTCAGCTCATGGCTTGGCCTCTCCTCGATGACGATGCTGGCTCCTGTAGGCAGACTGAGGTCACATGATGTGCTCGGTGCGGCCACATAGAAGGGTATTCCATGGTACTTTGCAATGACGGCCAACTGGTATGTTCCAACTTTATTAGCTGTGTCCCCATTGGCCACCACCCGGTCGGCTCCCACCACGATAGCTGAGGACAGAATTGAGGATGAGACTTTAAACTGATTTCAGATTAAGACGTTTTAAGCAGCAGCCCAGAAGGTACAGATCTGTGCACACAATCAATATCACTCTAGGAGAGGAGCCTGTACAACTGTGCAAGACTGAAGATAAGGCCGGTGGTCAGCTTTTAAGCCCAACTTCAGACAAAAACTTGTTTTCGTTTTGGAAAGAACGTGGAAGTGCTAGAGCATTTTTCAGGGTTTTATTGCCATATTTGTCCCTATTGGGAGATTTCAGGACAGGAAGTGATGGGAAATCTCTCCAAAAAGGACACCAGCATAATAACAACCCATTTTTATTAAAGAAGGGTCAGGACTTCTGATGTTTTTATTGCTGTCCATGCTTTCCTGGCCCACCTTTTCATGTTCAGGTGTCATAGGGACAGGAAGTGAGGGAAAATCTTCCCCAAAGGGATCACACACAGGAATCTAAATCTCTTCCACGCTCTACCCAAAACTGCAATTTAGCTTTAAGAGAAGCCTACATTGTGGGTGGAACCTCACCGTTGACGTGACGCTCTCGGATGGTAACCGCTGCCATGCTGTCTGTGATGAGAGTGGCCGGCATCTCTTCATACACCAACTCGTAGGCCGTGAGGCGGGAGCCCTGATTATACGGACGGGTCTCTGTGCAGAAGACATTGGACAGACGGCCGAGGGAGTGGAGAGAGCGGATCACACCTGTATGAAGGGACAGAAGCAGCAATATCAGTTACTGGTCTGGCTGAGGGACGTTCACACTAATGATTCATTTTAGTGTGCGGGATGGTGTCTGTGTGCACCAGTGGTGGGGTAGTGTGGGGTGCGATGCCTTGCGTTTTTACAACTGCAGTGTGGAGTTGGATGGATACTTAAGGTGGACAGACATGCTGCATTTTTCCACACCTCTTCACCCCATGGTGGTGTGAATGGAGCACATAGAAAAGAATTGATGATAAATCAGGTGCAGAAAAAATACACCAGTCACTGCACATAGTGAGAACGACCCCTAAAGTTCTCAGTATGACCTGGAGCAGGCAAGACCTGGAGCAAGCAAGACCTGGAGCAGGTATGGAGCCTCCATATTTATCTCAGCACAGGTTCCCTTTACCCAGAGGCAGGTCATCTGCAGGGCAACCTAGGCAGGAGGCAAGGGCCTGGTTGATGTCCAGGAGCCCCAACTACAACCTTCATGCACCGGCGGCAAAACCAGAGGGATAGTGCAATTGGTCAAAGCTGTCACCCCGTCACGAGGGAGGATGTACTTGTATGCAATAGATCAGGTGGGGTCATGCCAGTACAGACAATGCCATTGGGGCACTTTCTCGTTGCCTATTTCAATTCTGATCAATGTGGTGTCCAAAGCAGCTACCTTGCCTATGGCCCTATTGTGCCCTAATCAGTCTTTGCATTTCCTACACAACTGCCCCAGAAACAAACCCCCCCTGGTGAAGCCACTTACCCAGCGCTGTGCCATAGCCAGCAGTAGCCAGGGACCCCGTGTTGCAGTGGGTCATTATACAGACCCCGCCGGAAGCTTGGGTGGCCTCCAGGATGTACTGAGCGCCCAGGTCTCCGATCACATGATTGTCCTTGACATCTTTCTCTAGCAGAGACTCTGCCCATTGGATGACACTGCAACAATAAGGAGACCCAAAGGGTTCAGATGGTGCGAAGTGACTCCCGGGTTTATTTCCAAGTGGATCTTCAGGCCGACGGGAAAAAAGACATCACTGCACAGCCAATCAGCTGCATTTTAAGACTTTTTCACACATTCTGCATATTTCTTTTTTTTTGGCCAATAAAAGTCAAATAAATGAGAGGTTGTTATGCCCATTCATTATGAACACGCTGCCAACTCGCCACAACGGATGAAAAATCATACACGAGAGCAGCGCACCACAATGCACAGTATATGCGATGGGGTGTGCTGGGCTGTTGTATATAAGTCGTTGGGGTGCCACTAACAATAAATAGATACGCAACTCCTGTGAGGCCCTCTCTCAGCACTTTCTCCCTGTGTGGTCTAACTGAGGACCCTCTTGGGACCTACTTTTCCTCTGTGGCCCCCTTCCCTTGGGACCCCCAGGGTGGTTTCCTTGGGACCCCTTACCCTGTAAGGTCCTCTTGGGACCCTCTTCCCCTGTGTAACCCCTCTTGGGACCCCCTTCCCCTTTGTGGGGCCCACCCACAGGGCTCCCCCCCCGCATATGGCCCACTCAGGACCCCTACTTTGTGGCCCCCCACTTTGTGGCCCCCCTTGCCCTGTGTGTCCAGTTTAGGACCCCCATCCCCTGTGTGCACCCCTTCTTATGTGTGGCCCCCTTCAGGATCGCATTCCGCCCAAACAACCCTCTCTGGACCCCTACTTTTTGGCCCCCTTAGGACCCCTTTCCATTTGTGTCACCCTTGGGACCCCTCGCACCCATGTGTTCCCTTTGGTACCCCCCTCCACTGAACAAAATTCTATTTTTTAATAAAGTTGTTGAAGAAGTTGGGCTGAAAGTCCTCAACCACCAGCATAGTAAATGGCAACAAATCTATTGACATTATACACTTCTCATACAAGAAGTAGAAATGTTTCTCCATCAGGTGCAGAGATTGTCGGCCACAACAGAAGATCTCCGCACTATCTGTGCATTCAGTCATTGGGGTACAAACCCACAGACCCAGATAAAAGGGGCCCATAATGTACACACCTCTGGGTCAGCTCCTGGGCCGTCACCGCTGGCTTCTGCGCCTCCCCAGCCAGGAAAGAATTCAGCTCATCGGACGCTTTTTTCATGTTGACGGCAGTGGGCCGGGCCCCGACCAAGAGCGCCATGGACTCCCGAACAAAGGCCAGAAGATCGGACACTTTCTGTGGGGGATTGTTGGAAAGCTCAACGGCCAGGCTGAGGGAGCCCACAATGGCAATGGCGGGAGCTCCACGGACCTGCGGATAAACAGAACATCTCCGGTCACTTCGGCTCACACCAATTTACAAAACGGGGGGGGGGGTCGCACAGATCTGAGGGGGCCCTGGGCCTGTCCCATCCCCCAACCTGCAAGATACCATACAAAAGCATCGCTCCACATATATAAATGGAGTAAATTGCTCTGAGGGGGCGAGTGTATGGTTACACCCCTCAGACTAACATATTTCACCATAACAGGGATTCATTTTTTTCATGGTGGTATACGGGAGTGACACCGGATTTTGGATTGTATCCGTTCTCATCAAAAGGTAAAACACCACATGACATATCAGGGCAATGCTTGTGGTGGTGATCACATGATACCTCGGGGCAGTGATGGACGGGGTGATCACATGATACCTCGGGGCAGTGATGGACGTGGTGATCACAAGATACCTCAGGGCAGTGATGGATGGGGTGATCACATGATACTTCGGGGCAGTGATGGACGTGGTGATCACATGATTCCTCGGGGCAGTGATGGACGTGGTGATCACATGATACCTCAGGGCAGTGATGGACGGGGTGATCACATGATACTTCGGGGCAGTGATGGACAGGGTGATCACATGATACTTCGGGGCAGTGATGGATGGGGTGATCACATGATACCTCGGTGCAGTGATGGATGGGGTGATCACATGATATTTCGGGGCAGTGGTGAACAGGGTGATCACATGACACCTCAGGGCAGTGGTGGCAAGGTGATCACATGGTATATCAGGTGGCAGTATTATGTGGGATGATCACATGACATATCAAGGAGCTGTGTTGGGTGGGCAGAAGTGAACACATGATGCATCAGGGGGGCAGCGTTGTGCAGGGTGATCACATGGTATATCAAGGGCAGTGTGGGTGGGATTATCACATGACATAACAAGGGCCTGTGGTGGGTGTGTTGATCACATAATATATTGGGGCAGAGTGATCACATGGTATATCAGTGGACAGGGTTTGGTGAGATGATCACATGACATATCAATGGGTTGTGGTGATCACGTGGTATACCAGAATTATAAGAAGCAAAGCACTGCAGGACTCTGGTCAGGTGCTTATCCAGAGCTCACTGACTGGCGCAGAAAACCAGCAAGTCGCTCCCTAATCACCTACTTGCGTTTAACCCCGCCCACCGCACATAGCCCCGCCCCCTCACCTTCATGGTCCGTATGGCTTCGGCGCCTTCCCGCACCCCGGTCACCGGGTCATACTGGCTGGTGTGCGGCAGCAGCAGCTGATTAAGGACCTGCAGAGAACCTCTGCTGTACCGCAGCGACTCCAGAGACATGGCGAGCTCTACTCTTCTTGTGACCGGTCCGTTACCACGTGTCTTCCGAGAGCAGAGCGGGCGGGCCTGACCAACACAGGGGCGGGGCTTTATCACCGCAGAGCGCTCTGCAGTCAGTTACCGTATGTATTACAATAGAGGAGCCGCTGCCAATCTGTACCGTATTACGCAGTACACCAGCATCCATCAATCTACTGAGACCAATCTGGCTGCCATTGCTGAGCTCTCCTGAAAATACTTGGTGCCTGACTGTCATGCTGAGCCTCTGGCTTTAATATGGAGACTTTTAAACCCAACACCCCTGATCCTATACATAACCGTACAGAGATCTCAGCTATTGAATATGTGAATGTCTCTAAGCGCTGACATGCTGGTCTTCTTCCAGGATTGGAATCTTTACCCATCTTGATTGGCTGGCGTCAGATGATGCGCCTAGAACCTAATTCATCCCGCCATGTCCCTTTTTTTTTTTTTAAAGCCGCACTCCCGGAACAAAAACTTTGAACTACAAATATTCACCAATAGCCACAAAGGGCATAAATCCATTTGGCAGCACCATCTGCCTTTGCCAACGCAGATATTACCTTGTAAAAGTAGGAGTGGCATCATCACTGTGCTGTACATATCCTGTGCAGAGAGCAGAGCTGTGGAGGGACCCAGCAGACTCTGCCCACTAGAGGAGGGGGCAGGTACAGGACCAGTTACCCTGCACAAGGAGAGAGAGAGCAGTAGTGAGCGGTCTTTATTACAGGAGGGGGCGGAGACAAGACCAGTCACCCTACGCAAGGAGAGAGAGCACAGAAGTGACCAGTCTTTATTGCAGGTGGGGGCAGAGACCAAACCAGTCACCCGGCACAAGGCGCGAGAGAGCATGCGTGCAGAAGTGACCAGTCCTTATTACAGGAGGGGGCGGAGACAAGACCCATCACCCTGCACAAGGAGGGAGAGAGAGCACGTAGACGTGACCGTTTTGTTTTATAGGAGGGGGTGGAGACAAGACCAGTCGCCCTGTACAAGGAGAGAGGGGTGCTTTCCAGATATCCTTCAAATACTCACAAGGTTGGTCAGGCCAAGAAGCAGGAGCTCCCTTGGTTTGTTTTGGGGTTTCTGGGCACCATTATTCCTGGTTCTCTGGCTTTTGCCATAATAGAGGGTGAACACCGTCAGATTGAGTCCAGACATCATGTGTTGGGTGAAGCATTGCATGCGACTGGCGCTCTGCCCACCATACAAGAAGCATCTCCCCATTGCTGCTCCTGCTAGCAAAAAGCCACATACCGGTAGAACTTTGATCTCCTGTCTGGTCCTCCTCCCTTCTACATTGCCTTCGGTCACCCCTGTCCATCCGAAAATTACCTCCTACCGGCCTCTGGCTTGCAAAGAGCCTCATAGAAATTAGAGCTCCTGTACAGGGCCATAACTACAGATCACGGGGCCCTCATGATGACCTCTCTTTAAGCTATGAGTAATGATGCCAAGATCCCCAAAACACCTCTTGTGTATCTGAAGTCATCTCTACACTTGTAGACCTTACAGAGGATTGGAGTCGTCATCAACTGCAACCACTCCAACCCTTCATGATACAGTACTGGATTATCTTCACATGTGGTTTCATTTGCCTCAACAACCTAATAGGGACCCCCCCCCCCCCTTCCACTCCCAGGGCCCATAGCAGCCCAAGTGGCTGCTATGGCTATAATTACACCGCTGCCCCTGTTATTCCTCCCACCTACATTGACTTTGGCCACCTTTGTAAATCCAAACATCGCCTCCTGCTGGCAAAGAGCCGCCTAGGACTTCGATTCCATCTGTTCACTCTCCCACCTACATTGACTTTGGTCACCTCTGTCCAACTGACCATTGCCTCCTACCAGCCTTCTGCTGGCAAAGAGCCACATGGAACTTCAATCTCGTCTGTTCCTCCTCCCATCTACACTGGGTCCCGTCCCGTCCCGTCCCGTCCCGTCCCGTCCCACCGACCGTAGCCTCCTGCTGGCAAGAAGCCACCTAGAACTTCGATCTTATCTGTTCCTCCTCCTCCCTACATTGACTTTGGTCACCTCTGTCCATCCACCATAGGGCCTAGGATTGTAGCCCAGAAGCACTTGTAAAGGCAGCCCCGTTATGGTCAGGGAGAAGGAATAATCCTAAAAGACAAAAGCCAGACAGAGCACCTACCCTAGTGTAAAATCTTTACCTCAGAACAGATAAAATGTGATCCGTTATACTCACAAAGGAGAAGCGTTCATGTAATCTTTTAGCTGTACAGAAACAACCACCCCATTCAAGGGGTATAAACAATCAGGCGGGACATTGAAAGGCACAATCAACACGTCTCTCAAACCCGCTGCTGGCTGTCGATGCATTTCTGGAGCCACGCCCCCTTCTTCAGAACATGTTCATACGCCACTGCTTGTGTACCATGTAAGGGGCATGACCAATCGGAACATAGCAGTCCGGTTGCTTGGGAGACCCGGATAACCAATCAGGAAAATGAGGGACGTGTTCCTGTCAGACTGAGACGCACCATCACAAAAGGGGATGAAGCAACAGAAGGGATAATCCCTCCTCCCTAAGCTCCACCTCCTAAGCCAACACAGAGCTTCAAAGAGGAAAAAAGCAAGCCTCTGGCCATCCGACCATTACCTCCTACCGGCCCCCTGCTTGTATAGAGCCACATGGAACTTCAATCTCCTGTCTGTTCCTCCTCCTCCTCCTACCTACATTGACTTTGGTCACCTGTCTATCCGGCCATTACCTCCTACCAGCCCCCTGCTTGTATAGAGCCACATGGAACTTCAATGTGGCTCTTTGCCAGCAGTAGGAGGTAATGGTCAGAGGTGACCAATCTCCTGTTTGTTCCTCCTACATACATTGACTTTGGTTACCTCTGTCCATCCGACCATTACCTCCTGCTGGCAGAGCCACATGGCACTTCAATCTCATCTGTTCACCCTCCTACATACATTGACTTTGGTCACCTCTGTCCAACTGACCATTACCTCCTACTGCACATTCGGTTTTGAGTACTTGAGACCTTGCCTCTTACTGAGCCTATACATTGCCTAAGACCTGGTTCACACCTGGACGTGTTACAGCGCATTCCTACGCTCTGTAAAACGCTCAACATGTGAAAATCAATGATTGCCTATGGGCATGGTTCCCACCTGGGCGTTTTACAGCGCGTAGGAACGCGCTGCAAAACACCCAAAAAAGTACAGGAGCTTCTTTGGGGCGTATTTGCCACATCTATCCATTGAGATACAGCCAGGAAGCACTCTGAAACGCACATTTGTCACACGTTTTTTCTACCGCAAATCGCACGACAAACGCGCATATTCGATACGCCTAGGTGTGAACCCAGCCTTACTGTCACATGGTCACAACATCCCCAAATCTAGACAGCAAAGTGGGGCCTGTACCAGGTGCCCTCAGCCCACATTCTAACAAGGCTACTTGCACAAGAAAGGAGCCACCCAAAGACAGGATATCGGTGTGACGATATGGTGATCAGTTTATGTGTATTGGTTAAGTTAAATGTGTATTGGTATTGAGTTATGTTTGAGTGAGTTATGCTGTGTGACCTGGTTATGGAAAGACTATCAGCCCCATCCCTCGTTATCTCCCATTGTTCTCTGAGGGAGCTCAGAACAATGACATTCTGGCCAGGCTACTGCTATGGCTGTCTGGAGTTCGTTAGCAGGTGGACACCTGTGGTGTTGAGCAGACCGATGGTCTGGGAGGAGGGGAGGTGGATGTGATGGGATTATATTCTGATTTCATCACTTGCTGTATAAAAGTTTGTGCAGTTGTTCAATAAAGCAGAGTTTGTTTACCCTACACTCCAGCCTTGGCTAGTGACTGGGGAAACTGGGAGCTAAGGATCTTCAGGTTCCAATATCTCCTCAGCAAGGAAGAAGACAGCGGCGGACATACTCATCCTGAGTACGGGGGTCCGTCACAATCGGGACAAGCTGAATGCGCAGAAACACACCAAAAAAAAAACAACAACTTTTGAGCATCACGAAGCCACCTCCATTGTGAGATTTGATCACCATTTGAAATGGCCTACAAACCTTTTGACTTTAAAAAAGAGAACTAGGGGGTCAGGGCTTTTCCCCATAGTTCTCCTTAGGGTAACGGGAGGACACAAACTAGCGTCCTCCCGTCACCCAAAGCTCAGTATACCACCAGCTACAGCTGGCGGTATACTGAGACGTCGCAGCCGGAACGGATCCCAACAATTATGTCTGGATCCGCCCAGCTGCGTGAGTGACAGCTATCTCTGCCTATCTAGAGGCAGAGCCAGCTGTAACCGCCCCCTCCCTCATCCATTCCGCCAGCACTGGAGGATTGGACAGGGGAGGGGGGAATTCAGTCCCTCCCTTGTCACGGCTCTCTGCCGGCACAGGATCGAGAAGTGAGCGAGCACCGGTATGTGTTCACTCACCTCCCGATCTACTGAGCCGACCTGTGACAGTCTCATTGTCACAGGTCGGCTAGAACTATGAGGTGAGTGAAAAGCACCCACCTCATAGTTCTCCTTTAATATCACTTCAGTGCCCCGTTGGCCTCCCCTGTTATTGTTTCCACCATTTGAAACCAGACCTCCTAAAGTGTAGCTGGATTCAGATGATGAACCTCCTTCATCGCCATCTTTTGCAGAAACCCAACAGCAGCAGAGCTGTGCAAGGTCCTCGCCGGACCAGCTCTGGGACACTGGCGTTCATCTGTTCATGTGGCACCTGTGTCTGTACCATCAGTGCCAGTCTGTTCACTTACACAATAAAGAGACCGCACCAGGTGACTTCAAATCGGTCTTCTAAAGCTGGCGATACACCTATAGATGATCTGCAGACTTCCTATGGTCAGATGGAAAAAGTGCAACAGATTCCTCCATCTACGCTAAACTGTGGATGGAGGAATCTCCCGCTAGGCCACGCTTCAGTATCTTGCTAGTCGCCCCGCTGGCTGTCAAAACACCTGAACAATCTGATTGGATGCAGGCATTGTTCAGGTATTTTGACAGCCAGCAGGGCCGACTAGCAAGATACTGAGGCTTAGCCCTGTGGGAGATTCCACCATCCACACAGTTTAGTGTAAATGGAGGAATCTGTTGCACTTTTTCCATCTGACCATAGAGAATCTGCAGATCTGTGGGCAGCTTATTATTATAAAATACAGGATTTATATAGCGCCAATAGTTTGCACAGCGCTTTACAATATAAGGAAGACATTACAGTCACAATACAATTTAAGACAAGATGGTAAGGAGGGCCCTGCCCGTGAGGGCTTACAATCTAAAAGCTTAAATCTGATCTTTGTAACTTTCCTCCCCGCCAAAGTTCAGAGCCCCCAAGGACTCACCGCTCTATTCCAACCTCGGCTGCAGTAAGTTCACACTCTGGGTGCAGGCCATAGCGTGCCCCTCACTTCCCAAACCAATCTCCGAAAGGATCAGCTGCACAAAGACCGGGGTAAAGTGTTATCCAAGATTTATTACAATGAATAAAAGCAAATTCCCCAAAAAACAGATCCAAAAGAATAATGATCGGCAGATCGGCATGTACATCACCATGAATGCCTCCCACACCTCGCCAATGTTTCACCACCGGGGCTTAATCATAGAGGTGGTGAACCACGTGAGGCGTGGGAGACATTCATGGTAGGGGCGCAGCGAACGATTATTTTCAAAATCAATTAGCCGATCAAGTTCGATCGATTAATCGGATTTAAAAAAATGGCTCCAGTGATGGACTACTAGTTTGTATTGAGATTGTAGTCCATCACAGGAGCAAGCTTGGGAGCAGCGGAAGAAAACAAAAAATAAGTGTGGTGTGCAATATAGTACATTATACAGCGCAATGCAGAATACCACCAGCTATAGAGGAATACTACAAATCCCAGTAATAGAACATTATATACAGTGTATAATGTATTGCTGGGATTTGTAGTCCTCTATAGCTGATGGCACATTGCTCTGTAGAATGTGTTATAGCTGGGATGTGTTTTCCTCTATAGCTGTTTGTATTATGTGTTGCGCTGTATAATGTATTGCTGATGGTACATTGCTCTGTACAATATATAGTGCAAGGTACCATCAGCTATAGAGGAATACAAATCCCAGCAATAGTACATTATAGCTGGTGGTATTCTGCATTGCGCTGTATAATGTACTATTGCTGGGATTTGTAGTCCACTATACAGTGCAGTGCAGAATATCACCAGCTATATAGGAATACAACAAATCCCAGCAATAAATTATACATACAGTGTACAATGTATTGCTGGATGTGTATTCCTATGTATAATATACAGCACAATGTACCATCAGCTATAGAGGAATACAAATCCCAGCAATACATTATAGAGCACCATGTGTGGGAAAGTGCAGGCAGTCTCACCTGAACACTCTCCAAGTCCAAGCAACTTTCTTTCCTGAGATCGGGTCTGTCACAGTTGCCGCCGCCCCACGCCTGCTCTCCATGGATGGGCGGGGGGAGGAGAGAAGCGGCGAGTCTGTGGAGCCGCGAGCAGGCCAACTAAATCGGTGGAAAATGTTGACTTTCCTTCATCGATTATAATGGACTTAGTCGATTAGTTGTTGCGGCCCTACTCCATGGTGATGTACATGGCGATCATTATTCTTTTGGATCTGTCTTTTGTTATTTGCTTGGATTCATTGTAATCAATCTTGGACACCACTTACCCCGGTCTCTGAGCGGCAGATCTTTTTGGAGATTTCCTTCCCGCCACCCTCCACATTTTTCTCAACCTTCCATATGTAAACGAGACTAGACCATTTTCTTTCACAGTTTTATTGTGACTCCCTCTTAGTTTCCAAAACACACATCACAGAATGAATCATGAGATTTTCGTTTCCTTTGAACAGACGTCTCGCACAGACAAAATAAAATAAAAAGTAAAAAACAGAACAATCAAGACAAAAACGAGAGAGAGAGGAAGACAAAGAAAAGAGGAGAGAGAGAAGTCGGGAGAGTTTTGTCATTGTTTATTGTGAAGTTAAAAACAGGCAATAAAAAGTAAAAACTCAGCGTACAGTTTTCATGTCTCTGAAAAGACAAACACATCACAACCCCCTTCCCCCTCCTCCCGGTTCTGGGAGTGACTGGCATACTTCACGGAGCCCGGGCTGCAGCTGGAGGGGGCCCGGCAGACTGCATTGGTTGGTGGGGGGGAGGGGTGTTGACAGGGAATGTTCAACCAACTAAAAGCACAGGGACAAAGGGAAGTCATCCTTTTACATAAAAAATAAAAATAAAATAAAGTTCATTACTCACGGGATGTTCCGGTGAATAAAACCGCATTATCTTTTTTTGGGGGGAGGGGGAGGAGGGCGGTGAAAAGTGAAGGGCAAGGAGATCTCAGATTAGTCCTAAGTTCTACACCCGGCCCTCACTAAATGGCCTCCAAACGGCCAGATTACGTCGTGTTTTGTAGATGGGGAAACAAAACTGGGGGGAGGAAGGAGGGGAAGAACCTAAAAAAATAACAAAACAAAAAAAACAAAAAATAAAATACAACTAGAGGACTTTTTAAACAGCTTCTCCCCTCATTGAGGTCAGCAGCAGAGGCCGTTATCTCCAGACTGGCAACGAGTGACGGAAAGTGACATTCACTGGGTCTGCAAGAGAAAGAACGGAAACATTCATCTCCAGCAGTCAGAGAAGTAGAAACATACACAGGCCAATCCACTCTGCTCAGAACCACCGCTTCTCATTGGATTTCTGGGACATGGCTGCTTCTGTGCATCCCGTCCCAGTTTTCAGACTGCCTCATCCCAAAGACAGCCAATCAGCTCTGAGCGTGGGGAGCCTAAATACTGCTATAATAGATGTATGGTATGGGTCACAATGTCTCCCATCATACCCTCCTGACCCGCTCACACAATGCTCCCCCATCATACCCTCCTGACCCGCACACATTGCCCCCCATCATACCCTCCTGACCCACACACATCTCCCCCATCATACCCTCCTGACCCACACACATTGCCCCCCATCATACCCTCCTGACCCACACACATCTCCCCCATCATACCCTCCTGACCTGCACACAATGTTGGGTATTTGTATAATACCCAACCTTACTCATTCTGAAATGGGCACACTTTTGCTAGCAAGAATAATTAAAACCGAATCCTGCGGTGTCGCCTTATGGCCAATGCTGATGAGTTAAAACAGAACCTGGAAAACAATTCCTGGAGTGTAGAAAACTCACCTGTGGCCCTGGCTGTGCTGGAGGAGGTTGTGTGGGTGGGGCCCCTGGTGCTTGTCCATAGTATGCTGCTTGCTGTCTGTAATACTCTGCCCATGCCGCACTATAGTCTGGCTGAACTGCAGGCGGGACAGCGGTTGCTGCTGTGGCGGTGGCTGCTACCGCTGTTGCAGCGGGAGCACCAGGAGTTGCTGCGGCGGCTTGAGCTAGGAGAGAGGAGAGTGAAACACTTCAACGGGCCGCACACATTACCACAGACACATCAAAACATACAAATACAACTCCTACAAGGGGAAATTGCAGCCACTGATAAAATAGTCATTGGCTGCTGCATTCAATGGCAAAGCAAACCTTGGCTGATAGACCTGGGCAGTGACAGCCTCCATGTCTAGTCACAGACTATATAATAGTGGGACACGCATGTTGCCTTATATACATACAAAGGATATTTGGCCAGCCTGGCCAAGCAGGACTAGAACTGTCATATAATGACCATGGGCACAATTGGATCAAAACCTGTTTATTAACCCCTTCATGACTGAGGCCTTTTTTTCATTTTTTGTACCCATGTTATATTCCACATTTTAGGCCTGAAAATGACGTAAAACCCCCCAACATTATATATTTTCTGAATGCCAAGACCCTATACAATAAAATGGTGGTAGTTGCAAATTTTTGTGTTGCGCAATATTAGCGCAACTCCTCATTAAACCCCAAAATTTAGTGATAAATTTAATTAAATGCCCCAAAACACAACAAAATACCAATTTTTTCAATGAAATATAAAAGATGAGGTTACAACGAGTAAAACGATACCCAACATGCCCAGTTTACAAATTCCGTGCGTCCGTGAAACGGCGAAAAACTGCAGTACCCCAAAAAGTCCACAGAAGACGCTTTAAAAGCCCCCACAGGTCATCAATTTAGAGATACCCCAAAATACTGGCCCTAGAATTATTGCTCTCACTCCGGCGTGCGTGGCGATACCCAACATGTGTAGCGCGTTCGTCATTTTCATGCGTAGGCGCACCTGACGCGTGTTTACGTGGCGACGCGCGTGCTCGCGGGGGACTTTTACATTTTTTTATTATTATTAGTAGATTTATTTATTTTGATTTTAATTTTAAAAACTGTTTTTTTTACTTTACTTTGACTGCTATCACATGGGGGGGCTTACAAGCCCCCCCATGTGATAGCAGATGGTGGTGACAGGTACTCTTTAAGGTGATGCTGGGGGTCCAAAAGACCC
>NW_017307142.1:531117-535455 GCF_000935625.1 Nanorana parkeri | reverse complement strand
CGGGACACAGAAGCGATCTGGCGACAGGTAAGTCGCCAGAATCGCTTCTGTTGTAAAGCCGACAGTCGGCTCTACAAGTTTAAACAGAGTCCCGGCGGCCAAAGTCGCCAAGAGTCTGTTTAAACAGCCCCGATGCTGGCGACGTACACTGTACGTTGTCAGTCACGAAGGGGTTAAAGAAACAGAACGGTCAATCTCTATTCTTTAACCGTTTGCCGTCCGCCCATTGCAAACACAGGCAGACGGCAATCTTTTCCCAGCGGGTGGACGTACATGTGATTTTTTTTGGACAGCAGCTGCCTGTACAGAGAATGGAGGAAAGATCAGCATTCCCCCGCTGCTGATCTCTCCTCTCTCTAAAGGAGAAAACAATGTCTATTATGTGTATTACATCACTTCCTCCTTAGATGTCATTTCTCTGGCTGCTGAGAAGAAGCTGGTGAAGCAGATCTCTTCATCACCTTCTTTAGGGGTCCATAATCGAGGACCTGTCACTGTATACTGGATATCGCATAGGGGGATTTTTATCCCCCTGAGAGTAATAACGTTTAAAAAAAAAAAGTCTCAAAAATGAAAAAAAAAGTAAATCTCGGCATATAAAAATAAGTGTCAGATGAGCTTAAGTGCGAAAACAAATTACGACACACGTTACATATCACGGTGAACGTCAAAGTGTAAGCAATAATTTTAGGGCCATTAATCACCGATGACACTAAACTGATGAGCGGTAAAAGCTTTTAAAGCGTTGCTTGTGGCCAATTTTAGGCACGCTAGTTTTTTGCAGTTTTACGGGCACATGCAATCTTAAAGCTCGACTTGTTTGGAGTCTATTCACCCGACGTGACCCCGTCTATTATATTATTATAATAGACGGGGTCACGTCTATTATATATGTTTTATAACAAACGTAGGAAAAACGTAGCAAAAACGTTTTTTTCCCCCCAAACTTAATCTGTACTTTTTTCTTTATATAGTAAAAAATAAAAACCCCAGTGGTGATTAAATACCACCAAAAAAATGGTATAAAATTAATTTCAGTACAGCGCTGCATGACGGAATAAATGTCAGTCAAAGTACCGCAGCGCTGAATACTGAAAAATGGCCTGGATGGGAAGGGGGTGTAAACACTCCTGGCTTCAAGGGGTCAATACATCATTTAAGAACACTTGCAGTGTAAGTACCCAAATTTACCAAGGTATAAAAATATCCATCTCTGATACAGAACCGCTAAGAGAAGCAACAAAGCCAATTAACTGTGCTGCAGTGCTCATGTGCTAAGGGGCTTGCTGATCGGAGGAAAAAGCACAGTGAGAGTTCAGCCAATCCGAGAGCTGCTTTTCCCTTCACTGTCCAGTCAAAGGCTGAGGGAGGGGGAAGACCTGTAAGAGTTACTGAATTGAAAAATCAGGTCTTCTGACCTGCCAGACATGGCTGTGGAGATTAGTATGAATGCATTTCATCTGTGTGTCTAGCTGCCCGCACGGAGTTCAGCTTCGGGAGCTCCATAGCTCATCCAGTGACATGTTTTCTAGGTGGAGACGTACCTTGTTTTTTGTAATATTCCTCCCATGCTTTTGTATAGTCCGGCTGCCCAGCAGGTTGAGGCGTCTGCTGACCTGTAGGCAGAGGTAGCACAAGCGTTAGCAGCCATAGACCCAATTGTGCCACAGCGCAGACAATGTGCACATTGCGCATCACTTACCCATCTTCTTGTAGTATTCTTCCCAGGCCTTCGTGTAGTCAGGCTGGCTGGCAGGTGGGGGCTGCTGTGGCGGTTCTCCTTGCGGTGGCGGGACGGGGACAGCGGGAGGCTGTCCGGGGACGGGGGCAGGAGGCTGCTGGTAATAGTGTGAGTAATAGGCAGCCCAGGCTGCACTGGGGTCTGTGGGGGCTGGAGGTTTTGCTGCAAGTACAAAAAAAAAAAAAAAAATATGGTTATAGAAAAAAAAACAAAAAAAAAAAAAAACTTTAGATCATCTTTATTATGAACCCTTGACGTGGGGCTACCCCCACACTGCGAGGGTTAAATGTAGGGATGCACCGATTTCGCTTTTTCGGTATTGAGTACCGATACTTTTTTCCCGGTACTCATTGATACCGAAAGTCCCATTAAGTAAGCCAGGCGGCGTGTAATGACCTCTGCCTGGCTTCCCGATTGGCCGGGAAGCCGGCTCCATGCTCCCGTGCCACCAGGTGACGATGAGGGAGAATTAAGCCGGCTTCTCGGTCTATCAGAAAGCCAGGCAGAGGTCATTACACGGCACCCAGCTTCCTGATTGACCAGCTTCCCCACCAATCAGGAACCCGGCTCCATGCTCACTCGTCACAAGTGATGAGGGAGCATGGAGCTGGCTTCCGGATACCGGAAGTATCGGGCTAGGCATCGGAGCTTTTGGCCGAGTACATTGGCACTGATACTTGTATCGGTGCATCCCTAGTTTAATGCTCCTTTGTTCCTAGGTTAAAAAAGAAAAAAAAAAAGTTAAGACTCACCCGAAGCTCCGAGCCAGCTTCTTTTTAGGCCGGTCCTTCAAACATCTCTCCCCTCCTCTGCAGCAGTCTAAGGTCCTGTAAATCATCACATTCTATGGATGTCAGCATGCCGAGGAAGATTTCAATGCTGCAGGGAGGGGGGAAGACAGCTGGCTGGCTCGGAGCTTTGGGTGGGTAGATCTTTGCTATTTTAGCACCTAGATGCAAACTAGCCCTTCACCTTGGCTGTGGGGGGTAGCACTACTGCAAGGGTTAATAAAAACAATTGAAAGTGACATTAAACCCTCAGATTTTTTAACATAAACCAATACTGTAATGTGTGCCTTACTGTAATCCATGGTTGTTTCCCTTCTCTTTGCTGCTCTTCCTTTTAAATCTGTATCTGTTCTCATGCTGGGGAGAACTTGTTTTGCAGCTGACTGCCTTGTCTCAGGAATGAATACACAGTGTCTGTGTATAGGTTTGTATAGGTTTGTAACCTGAGCCAGCACTACAGGAAGAGGCCCTGAGCTGAAAAGGGAAGTTCTCCCCCCAGCATGAGAAGACATGAGGATTTAAAAGGAAGAGCAGCAAAGAGAAGGGAAACAACCATGGATTACAGAAAGGCGCACATTACATTATTGTTTTATGTTAAAAAATCTGAGGGTTTAATGTCACTTTAAGGATGCAGAAATGCAGCTAAACAAGCCCAACAACACAGATCAGAAAACAAAGTCTCTAGAATAAATAGCGCAGCACTTACTGGGGTCGTGAGGAGCTGGCGGCTGCCCCCACTGGGGATACGTGCTCCCCCAACCTTGTGGAGGATACTGGTGTGGGGGTGGAGGAGGAGGAGGACCCGGACTGTAGAAGGAAAGACAAGAAATGCATTATAAAAAAAGGATCCGGAAGAATTTGTTGTGCTGTCACAGCTCAGAGGCAGACAAATCTATATAAACCAATGAAGTGTCAGTGAAACCCATAGAGCTGTATACAGTAATTCACACGGCCCTGCTGTAACCGACACAATCCGTGATGACAATTACACGTAAAAAGGCCACAGAGGGTCATAACCAATTGGTCATCTTTCTGTCTGGAGGTAAAGATGTAATGGTTTCCAGACACAGACCCATTTGGGTAAAATGTTGTCAGCAGGAGAGAGGGAAATCTCTAACGGAGTAAAATCCCAACAGATACTCCAACTCTTCCCCCCTCTATCTGAAGCTAAGCTGCTATGTTTTGGCAGGACGGACACTTTACATGCAATTTGTTGTTGAACATGGGCGGCTTACAGATAACCGTTGTGGTACTCAGGATGGAGCATGCCATTGCTTACATGGACACAACAGCACAGAGCAGCTCAAGATGAATGCCTTGTGCTAGACGCCATAGAAACATTTTTGTATCGTTACTCATATGCACTTTTATTTTCCCGCTGTTGTGCATAACCCAGGGATCACACCCCAAAATTAATTAATGGGCAGGTCATTGTATGTAAAAGGTGTGTGGGACCAAGGTATCATCACAAAATTCATATACTGGCAGGTAGGGATGCACAGATAATCGATTTTTCAGTATCGAATACCGATATTTTTTCGGTACTCACCGACACCGAAAGTCCCATTAACCTCTTGCCGTCCGCCCGTTGTAAAAAAACGAACGGACGGCACTGCAGCATTGGCGGTTTGCCGTCTCCAGACGGCATTTTTTTTCTGCTCGCGCGCGCCCCCTAGCGGGCACAAAAGACCCAACCATTGCACACACCCGTTGCCGGGTGTTTCACATATAGGCGATCAGCGGCTCCATAGCCCGCCGATCGTCTATATGTGCTTGTTCGCGTCCGCCCCCCCACCCCCCGCGCGGCCA
>NW_017307142.1:509788-530702 GCF_000935625.1 Nanorana parkeri | reverse complement strand
ATGTGTATTACATCACTTCCGCATTCACCTGTCAGTCATCTGGCAGCTATAGCCAGAGAGAAGAAGCTGATGAAGCAGATCTCTGCTTCATCAGCTTCTTTTGGGGTCCACAGGTGACATTAGGGGTCCTAGAGACCCCCTTATGTCTCCAAAAAGGAGACCTGTCAGTTTGCCTTTTCTTATATAAAAGGGGATTGTTATCCCCCTATATAATAGCAATTACAATAAGTGCAAAACAATAAATATAAATAAAAAAAATAAAACATAAGTAAAATAAAATAAAAGTCATAAAAAAAAGTCATAAAAAAAAGGGGAAAAAAAACCCCAAAACGTTTAACCCCCCCCACCCCCACGTTTACGCGCCTATAAACGTAAATATGCGTCCGGTGCCCCAGCACGCAAACATTACAATTGCGCTACACACGTTACATATCGCCGCGAACGTCACAGTGAGAGCAATCATTTTAGGGCCATCAATCACTGATAACACTAAACTGATGAGCGGTAACAGCTTTTAAAGCGTCGCCTATGGCAAATTTTGGGTATTATTGTTTTTTGAGGTTTCGCGCACGCAATTTTAAGGCTTGACATGTTTGGTGTCTTTTTACCCGACGTCACCCAGTCTTCTATATTTTACCAAAAAATTGGGTAATAAATGTTTTATCATTTAATATAGGGGAAACTTTTTTTTTTAAATGTCGGTCATTTTTCCTTAATATAGTAAAAAAATAAAACCCCCAGTGGTGAATAAATACCACCAAAAGAAAGCTCTATCTGTCCCCAAAAAAAAGGTATAAAATTCATTTCAGTACAGCGCTGCATGACGGAATAAATGTCAGTGAAAGTACCGCAGCGCTGAATAATGAAAAATGGCCTGGATGGGAAGGGGGTTTAACACCGCGGATGTCAACTGGTTAAGGAAGTCAGGTGGCAAGTAATGACTCGCCACCTGGCTTCCTGATTAGCCGGCAAGCGTGTAAAGATTTGCCACCCGGCTTCCAGATTAGCAGGGAAGCCGTCTCCATGCTTCTCATCACTAGATGACGAGAAAGCGTGGAGCCAGCTTTCTGGCCAATCAGGAACGTCATTACACGGCGCCCAGCTTCCTGATGCCGGAAGCTCGGGTTTGGGCTAGGTAGCGGAGCATTTGGGCGAGTACGAGTAGTTGCCAAAATACTCGGCATCTGCACCAATACTAGTATCAGTATCGATGCATCCCTACTGGCAGGTCATGCATGTAAAAGGAGTGCAGAACCCAGGTATCGCATCCCAAAATTCATATATTGGCAGGTCATGCATGCAAAGTGTGTAGGACCCATGGATCCACCCCAAAGTTCATACACTGGAAGGTTACATATGTAAAGGCGTGTAGGACCCATGGATCAAACCCCAAAGTTTATATACTGGCAGGTCATACCACTAGAGACAAGTTCTTAACAGAAGGTGGCCCAATCTGCCTCGGATATGGCCATTCATGGTTATGGCCTTATCTGATAGAGTGGTCACAGCAGAAGCCAACTACCCATATTCCGGAGACAATGGAAATAAATGTACCAAAAACTTTCCAATCACATGTCCCTCAAACAAGCACAGCTTCCTTCCCAGCCATTCCATTGCTGACAGACAGCCCTCAGCCAGTATACAGGCCAATCACCCCCAGCAGAGGAAATCTAAAAGACCATCGCTGCAGATAACCTGCCTCATCTTACATTATAAAAAGATAAACTGTAACTTTAAACGACAACTTGTAGCCAAGGTACAGTTGTCCTTCAAAGCTACCCGAAATTTTATTATCACACTTCTGAATTTCTATATTGATGGTTTGGCAATACATACTGTGGAGGAGCTCCTGGGGGTCCGGTTGGGTAAGGGCCAGGGTTGAATGGTCCCATGGGTCCAGCTGGACCAGGACCAGGAGGACCAGGCCCAATCGGACAAAGAGGACCCTGGAAAGAAAACACGCATAAAATTAGACACAACTGAACACAGACTATTTAAAAGTTCACCAAGAGTTTATAACAGGGTTAAAAGGGTCAAAATTATCATAGAAACAAATTAAATCTACAAAATGAATATTCTGTAAAACAAAAGATCATCTTGCCACATTTGTTATCTCCATTTCAATAAGAACTGCCTAGCGCTGCAGAAATCAATCAGAAATCTAAATGTGCCAGAACAATGACTTCCGCTCTACTTCCCATGTTCAAATCCCAAGACCACACATTATTTACCAAAAGTATGTGGACACCCCTGCAAACTCAGTTCAGGTATTTCCAGTGAGCAGTACAACCAAAGAAAGGCATTTTAGACAACTGTGCTCTGCCAATCTTGGTACCAGTTTGAAGAGGGCACTTTTATGTTGGCATGATTGTCCCCTGTGCACAAAGCCAGCTCTATAAAGACGTGGATTGATGAGCTTCGTGAGGAGAACAGAAGTTCTCTGTACAGAGCCCTGACCTCAACCCTACTAAAGACTTCTCAGATGAATCTGTACACCACAGCGAAGGAAGTCGAGAGGTCATCATTTGTAGTGACCAATTCCATTAATGAAAACAGCAGACAGGAGATACAGAGCGCACAAACTCCAAGCCCAGAGTTAAAAGTACGGCTGAAATCTCTGCACAGTATTTAGAGAACCGCTGTTCTATCAAAGATTGCGACTGGGTTGGAGTGTGTGACCGGCCACATATTTTAATGAAATCACGCCCACTTTTCTGGCAGTGGAATATGTGACCGGCAAAAGGTGAACAATTCCATTTTTTTCAGCTGTTCCAGGGCAGATTGGCATCGCAGATGGTATGTGCAGGAGAACCGATCTGCCCTGAAACAGCTGATCAGTCCCAAAATGTCACTTCTATCCGACCTTGTGGAATGTGAGATCGCAGTTCCAGAGTCTGATAGAAGTGACATTTCAGGAACGAGCAGTTGTTTCAGGGCAGATCGGTTCTCCTGCACATACGATCTGTGATGCCGATCTGCCCTGGAACAGCTGAGAAAGCGTTGGAATTCTTCTCCTTTTGCCGATCACATGATCCACCGGCGAAAAACTGGGCGTGATTACGGTAAAATGTGTGACCAATCACACATGCCACCGACGAAAAACTGGGCGGGATTACGGTAAAATGCAAGACCACGTCACGGGTCACACATTCTAATGCAGTCACAACTTTTGATAGAACCCCGGATCTGGAAAAACACAGGGAAGTGTAATTAACATACGAGGAGGAAAATAATGATTTCATGCCCTGCAAATTTTGTAAGTTTGCCCACCTACAAACAAATAAAAGGTCTATATTTGTTATCATGTGTGTATTTTACATGATAGAGAGAGACTATATACCAAAAATCCCAAAACACATGATACAAATGTTATAAATTGAGCTGCAGTTCAGTGAGTAAAATAAGTATTTGATCCCAAAGCAGAACATGACAAGAGTGAACCAAAACCCCTCCCGAGATGTCTGCAAACCTGGTAACTACCTACAAGAGACGTCCTAGCTCTGTGCTTCCCCACCAAGTACCAAGTCAGGTTCTGCTTGGGGATCAAATACTTATTTTACTCACTGAACTGCAACTCCATTTATAACATTTGTATCATCTGTTCTTTTCTGGGAAAGGTGGGCAAACCTACAAAATCTGCAGGGGATCAAATATTTTCCACAATGTATTACATCGCCTGATGTTCTTTCTGCAGAAGACTTCTGAATTCCTTTAAAAGGAATCAGATTTATTGTTATACAGGTACTGAGAGCAACAAGGCCTAAGGCTGGGCACACATCTTACAAAAGTCTTGCGATGGTTGTAAGGTACTTAAAACGTACGATCTGCCTATCTTGCATAGGCAGATCGTACTTGCGATGATCGCAAGCTACGCCCCTGAGGGGCGGGCTTCCGATGACCGCAATGCCGAACGGGCAGTGCGCCCTTGCGCACACCGGGCCGTACGGCTGTTATCGTACGGACATGCCACAAACTCGCCGGTCGTACGCTGCTCGGCGGGTTTTCGAACATGTCCTTACAGTAGTAGAGGTCGCACGGCTTCCACACACCTTACGATAATCGTACAATCGTGGGATTTCCCGCGATTATCGTACGATTATCGTAAGGTGTGCGGGGACCTTAAAGCAAACTATCATACAGAAGGAATGCTAAAAATGGCAAGAAATAATAAGGCCTAGCTCGTACTATAGAGATTTGGTCTCATTAATAAAAGTACCTCAATTTTTTCTTCAATTAGCTGTTTGGCATGATCGATCTGTTGTGGCGAGCCACGGATGATGAACATTTTAAAGTTGGGGTCACCGTTAGGTGGCGGTTGTCGGGAGATCTCCACGAATGCTCCCGTCTGCTGGTTAATTGCCTTGACGTTCTCCCCACCTGTGAAGCAGAAATTATATTGATGTATTGAGGCCGGGAAAAGATCGTTCAGTACTTGACAAAATGGGAACAACTGAGAAAAGTAGCAATGCATCCAAGGCGACTGGGAAGTGTGAAATAAAATTTGGACTCACCTCGGCCAATCACCAGGCCACATTTATGAGTAGGAATAGAGAATGTCATTTCACCACCAGGAGGTCCCCATGGTCCTTGACCTCTACCCCTTCCCCTGCCACCTTGTGGCATGCCAGGGCCCTGGGGTCCAGGTGGACCACTCTGTAAAAGAAATATAAAATTATGTATACAGAGTCAACAAATAAGTGACCAGATATTGTCCATGTTACTTACCCTCAAACTCTGCAGCAGGTCCCCAATAATCCTGGCTGCATGATCACACCTGTCTGGAGGACCCATGATGTGTGCTATCTTATCAGGACCACTCCCATCATCTGTGGGGATGGAGGCAGAATTACCACATGGATGGCAACAAAGACGTGATTTTTAACATTTTATAGGCATACAGAGCAAGAAAGTGGCATGAATTTAATGGAGAATAAAATTGAGAGACATCTACCAAGCTGCAGAGTTGCTGGGACCTACCTTAATGTAGAAGTGGAACTAAAACCCTACATAGTAAAAACACGCAAACAGTACGTCTCTCCTGCACTAAAAATCATTCTGCAATTCGGGCTTCTCACCTTCATCTGTGCAAGATGCTTTAAAATGCACACCGAGCTGCTCACGCAGAGCTCAGTGTACACACTCAGCGCACCTCTATGCCAGGATGAACTCCCATGTGGGTGTCAAGTCCTCCCAGCCAAATCAAGATAGTTAAAAAGGCCCTGAACCCATAAAAACTGCAGCGATCGGTATTGATATTGGTTAGGTTCCGCTCTAAGTCCCACCGCAAAAAAAATTGCTCCTAGACATTTTATTTTGTTTGCACTGCCTGCAGAACACGTGCAATGCGGCGTACACTCCTAGCTCATGCCCAGCACATACAAGATGCAGGATGCACACGCAAAAGATCACATCAGAGCCAGAAGATGTCAGTGCCACGAACAGAGCGACAAAGAGGAGGTCATTATTGTAGAAGGAACAAAAAAGAAGCGCTACAACCTTTTAAACAACTTTGGTTTAGAGTGTAATATACTTGAATCATATAGGAACTGAGGTGACTCACTGTTCTGCCTTTGACAGTCCCCATTACTCAGTAAGACAACCCCGGAGCCTTTCAGCTTCCCACTGACTATCACCGTCATTTCAATGAACCGCTTACCGACAGTGCTGTACACCGCAGCAGAGCCGCTTCTCTCCCACGCAGCCGCCAAAGGCTCAGCCTGGCCAGCCGAGACCTTTCAGCACTTGACTGTGACAACCAGTGCGCAACATGCTTGGAGCTGCGGCAGTCTGATGCCGTCCTTAATTGATAGCGTCCCCCTTCCAGCCTTTCTCCCCAGGATACCAAGCAGTTCTCTTCATCTGCAGGCACCATCATTCTTCAACAGTAAACAGTGAGTCACCTCAGTTCCTATACGATTCACGTATAAAACACTCTAAACCAAAAGTTGTTTAAAAGGTTGTAGCGCTTTTTGGTTGATTCTGCACACAGGATCCCTCTCCCTGTTCAAGAAGCTGGCACACCTAAGGCCTGGTTCACACCTGAACGTTTTGTAGCGCGTTCAACGCTCGAACGCTCTACAAAACGCTCAAACATCTAAATCCCATTGTATTCAATGGGTCTGGTTCACACCTTGCCGTATTTCCTCCCGTCCGAACGCGATACAAAACGGCCTACGCCCAAAGAAGTACATGTACTGTTTTGGTCTCGCGTTTCCATTGGGATACAGCCAAGTAGCCTTCGGAAACGGGCGTTTGTTGCGCGTTTTTTTACCTTGAATCGCGGCGAACAACGCGCATATTCAATACGCCTAGGTGTGAACCCAGCGTAATACCACTAACTGCATTTAAACACCAACCCAATTTCACAGTTGCGCGCTTACCACGCGTTTTTGTTTTCGGTATTTCCATTATTGTAGAAGGGCCCACTAGGAGGGTAAATGTGACGTAATGTGCGAGCAGTAATGTTCCACATTCACAAGCTTTATTTTACCCTTCATTGCTGTACTAGGTGCAGTCTCTTTACACAGATCTGGGCTAATCTTTAACAGAAGCAAAATTGTGTCTTTCCCCAAAGCCAAATATATCTGTATATTAAAAAGGAGAACTATGAGGTGAGTGCTTTTCACTCACCTCATAGTTCTAGCCGACCTGTGACAATGAGACTGTCACAGGTCGGCTCAGTAGATCGGTAGGTGAGCGAACACATACCGGCGTTTGCTCACTTCTCGATCCTGTCACGGCTCTCTCCCGTGACAGCTGGATTCCCTCCTCCCCGATCCGCCAGCGCTGACTGGTGGAACGGACGTGGGAGGGGACGGGTACAGCTGGCTCTGCCTCTAGATAGGCAGAGCCAGCTGTCATTCACGCAGCTGGGCGGATCGACATAATTGTCGGGATCCGCTTCAGCTGCGGCGTCTCAGTATACCGTGAGCTACAGATTGCGGTATACTGAGCTTAGGGTGACGGGAGGACGCTAGTTTGTGTCCTCCCGTCACCCCGAGAACTATGGGGAAAAGCCCTAACCCCATAGTTCTCCTTTAACTGCGGGCCATACCCACTGCACACACAGTTCATGTCATGTAAGATCACATCACACCGATGTGACCTTTTGCGTGTGAATTCAGCATCTTATATGTGCTGGGAATGAGCCAGGAGTGTACACCGCATTGCACGTGTGCTGCAGGCAGTGCAAACAAAATTTAATTGTTAAGAGCAATTTTTTGGGGGGGGGAATTACAGCGGAACCAAACCAATATCCATACCTATCGCTGCCGTTTTTGTATGGGTTCAGGGCCTTAAACTTATCTTGATTGACTGGGAGGACTTAAAAAGAACTATGAGGCGAGTGAAAATCACTCATCCTCATAGTACGAGCCGACGTGCGACAATGAAACTGTCACACGTTGGCTCAATAGATCGGGAAGTGAGAGAATACATAGCGTCGCTCGCTCACTTCTCGATCTCCCTGCAGAGAGCCTTGACTGTCAATCAACGTTCCCTGCAGGGATTCTTCCCCGATCCTACAGCGTGAGTGGAGCAACGAACGAGTGGGAGGGGCCGGGTACAGCTGGCTCTGCCTCTAGATAGGCAGAGCCAGCTGTCACTCATACAGCTGGGTGGACAGTCACGTCTCCCTGCAAGGATTCCCCCCCTCTCCGATCCTCCAGCGCTGACTGGGGGAATGGACGGGGGAGGGGGCGGGTACAGCAGGCTCTGCCTCTAGATAGGCAGAGCCAGCTGTCCCTCACGCAGCTCGGCGGATCTTGTCAGTAATGTCGGTATCCGTCCCGGCTGCGGTGGTCTCAGTATACCGTGAGCTGTAGCTCACGATATACTGTACTTTGGGTGACGGGAGGACGCTAGTATATGTCCTCCTGTGACCCTTAAGAGAACTATGGGGAAAAACACTTACCCCCATAGTTTGGGATTTGGGCATACACTGGGCTCTGCATGAGCAATTCAGTGTACATTTTAAAGCATCTTGCAAGTAGCTGGCCAGCAGAGAGAATACGGGCCTCATCCACCCCAAAGTAATTTGTACCCCGAAAAGAACTTGGGACAGATCTTGACAGAAATAGGACCATAAATTAGGACTTTTTTGGTCATCATGGATACGATTTCAGGAGAGTCCTCAAACAGGGCAGTAAGTGACAATTATTCACAGAGTAATACTGGTGAAAGAAAGCCCTCCTCACCTTGTTTAAATTGTATGCGGACACCAGCGTCGTTCTGAATTTTTTTAATCATCTCACCGTTGCGTCCAATCACCACCCCCACAGAATGCCTTGGGACGGGTACCTGTAATAAGAGTTAGAGCGATGAAGACACACATCCTTCGGGCCCGCATTCTGTACAGGAAACTCATTTGCAACTTACATCTATTCCTCCTCTGGAACCATATTCGTTTCCTCCTCCTCCTCCGCCGCCGCCTCCTCCTCCTCCTCCACCACCTCCTCCTCCAAAGTTACCCTGATCTCGTTCTCTCAAGAGATCCATAACCATCTCACAAGCTTGCTGCATGAGGAAAAGAAAAATCAATTAAACACATTGGAGCCCTTTCAGTGCAATGTAAATCAAAAAGGTAAGAGCAAACCCAAATGAAGTTTCGCTCACTGCTCTGTCACAGAGCTTATGATGCATTACTTAAAAAGGGTCTCCTTATAGATGGACACCACAGTACTTACCCCATACAACAGCCAGCATTTTACATGCCATTCATAAATTCAGGCTGTGTTGGGAGGGAGCCTGTAGTGTCCAAAAGACAAACATAATATATTGCAGCATCCCAGTTCTTAGATGTAATGGCTGCATTAGGTCCACCTTATGATCCTGCCAGTAACCCTTTCCATCCTGGGATGACCTGGCCATTCCACAGAAACTGTCAGAAATTCTAACAGTGGGTGGCCCCTCCCGCGTAAAAAAAAGGTGACTACTGAATTGCCTTTTGTTGAAAAAGCCAGGCCGAAAGGTGACTGCAGCCAATCAGCAGTCATACAGGCTTCAAGCCCCATACTCAGCGCCTGCCGTGTACTATCTGCTACATTTATGGTCAGCTTTTTGTCTAATAAAACTATTGAGCAGAACAGAAAGTGCGGTTTATAAAGAGATCAGCAACAGGGATGCAATCAGCCTAGCAACAACGCAATCCTGTGTTACTGGTTTCAATGAGAGATTGCATGGGAATTTCCCATTTTCCCAGGAATGCGTCGCCCCCTGCTGGCGTAATACGACCGACGCCCCCTGCTGGCGTAATACGACCGCCGCCCCCTGCTGGCGTGTATATATATGACCTGAACATTACCTGCACTTTGAATGGCTCTCCAACAATTCGAAGAGGCTTGTCCACGTTGGTGCCCTGGGAGGCATCTTGAATAAGAATCATCTTGACCCCGGCACGCTCCTGGAATTACATTGCATTGTTAGCAGCAGCTACAGAATTAGTATTTCTTTAAAAGTAGAAGGAAACCACATATACAGTTCCCTAAAAGTTCGGATTTGTCTCCCCAAAATCATGTCTAAAGAACGAAAGCTGAGTGGCGAGGGCAGCAGGACAAAAATGAACGTTCTTTTACAAAGGTTTCTTTAACTTTTTGGGTTAACCAATAACGAGGATTGGGGTAGATATTAAAGTACAACTGGGGCCAAATCCATCAGATCACATACCTGTAACTGTTTGATTGTTTCTCCACCCTTGCCAATAATCAGCCCAGCTTTTCCGGCGGGGATCATGATCTCTTGTAGGGATCCGTTCTGTCCATTGGAGTTGTCATGAAACTGGCTAGGAGGTCCCCCGCGACCACGCGCAACGATTTCATCGAGCATCATCTTGGCTTTCCTGAGAGAGAGAAGACCATACGAGGGGAAATATTAAAGAGTGACCGTAGTGTCTGTAATGTTTGTCAGGAAAACTCTACATACAAGGCATCAACGGCTTATCGTTTCTTATGCACGTGTTCACCTTAAAGCCGCACTCTTTGGAGACTTCCGCACAAGGCATTACCCGCAAGCTTAACATTTGCCTGCCTTTATGCTGTTAAAACGCAAACTCCCAAGTGTGCATGCAGTAACAGAATCTGCAAGAACGTCCACGTCCGACACGGTTGTGACTACTTAGGACAGCAGTTCTCAACCTGTGGGTCGCGACCCCGTCGGGGGTCGAATGACGATTTGCCAGGGGTCGCCCGGCAGTCTCCCGCTATTAGATAGCGGCTCCCGGCTGCCTGGGAGAGAAACACTTTCTCCCGGAAAGGTTTACTCTGCTCGATCAAGCAGAGTAAACCTTTCCCTGCAATAGTTTTTTTAATTTCCCTTTTCTGACATCAGGGCCACCGTAAGTTAGAAGAAAAAAAAAAAAAAAACCACCATAGGAATGCATAGCTAGATTGCTATTGGCTATATCACTTTGCAATAGCCAATAGCAAACTAGCTATTGCACCCGCCCTATGCTGCTGTCAATCAGCAGGGGGGAACCTGAAGTTCTCCATCAGGTCATCTTCTAGTGATTGACAGCAGCAGTGGGCGGGTGCAATAGCTAGTTTGCTATTGCAAAGTGATATAGCCAATAGGAATCTAGCTATGCATTCCCATGGTGGTGTTTTGTTTTTTCAACCTGTGGGGTCGCTGTGTGACTACTGCTGTGCTAGGGGAGAGTCCTCCTCAGCCCTCTCCTAGCACAGCATTGTCAGTTCTCCCGCCACGCCGCCAGATGTCGTTGCAGCAGCCGCGTCATCCCTAAATTTTACCGCTGGGGGTCACCACAACTTGGCAAATGTTACCAAGGGGTCCTGGCCATAGAAAGGTTGAGAACCACTGACTTAGGAGCTGGACGCCAATGTGCATCATCAGCATGAGATTAAGTAGTTTTATGGGCAGCAATTGTCAAACTTCAGAGATCTTTCCAACTGCAACTCTGAGCTACAACGGTCATCAACCAAAGTAAATAACGCTAAATAAGAGGAAGTATAAAATCTATTATGTGTAAGTCTACAGAATTGTAACAGATTAGAACTGAAGATAAAAAAATTTGATTTTGCAAAAGCCTTATTGTGACTTTGTTTCAAACTTTATATAATGAACATTAACCGTGCTGACCTAGGAGAGGCACACCGCTACTCTGTGCCCACCAGCAATGGTGCCACCACATAAACAGCAAGCACTCCAATCACTTCAGAAGAATTGCACCAGTGCGGGTAGGAGTGGCGTTCTGAACATAAAAAACAACTTACAAGTTCACCTTTCCCCAATCACCCTTGCCAATGGAGCCGACTCACATGAATCTAATGCGACCAGATATGGGCAGGAGAATCGATCTCGATCGATAGATAAGAGAATCGATCTCGATCGATTAGAGATAGAGCTATAGATAGAGATAGATCTAGAGATATATTATACAGTATACTACCGCCTGCAGCTGTAAACTGCAAACGCTGCGATAACCTGGATGCAGAAGATCTGTGTCCAGGTGCGATCTTCTGCAGCGAGTCACAGTATTTGCGATTACAAGTGAACAACCTGCAAACAGCCACGGGGCAGAGGCAGCTGTCATGGCATTGTAAAGCTCCTCCGGGTCACAGCTGATTGGACGAGTCACACAGAGGAAGTGTGAATTGGGCATTGAAAGGCTGCGAGAACACCAGACATAATGCTACATACACATACATAGTATACACATGGCATACAGGCCGATACTTACTGAACTGAATCTTGGGAACCAGTTAATGACACAATTCTGTCTGGTAACCCTCCACTGTCTGAAAGAAATAAAAAGGAGCAAAAACAAGGGGAAAAGAATTAGCACACATGTAACTGCTATTGCTGCAACATGGGTTGTTCAACCCTCCGATTGGTAGCTTTAGGTATCACAGACAGGTCTCATTTGCACAAATAATCCGGACAAAAGAAGTCTAAAGAGAAAAGGTCTTACCTGGAGAAATCTGAACTTTACATCCAGACTCTTGCTGGATCTTATTTATCTGTTCCCCACCACGGCCGATGACTGGAAGAGACACCCAAGTTAGTTATATACAGGTGAAAGTAAACCGCTCATACACTCAACATGCAAAAAGTGAAGGTGTAGTAGAAGCTGAAGCCTCTGTTCCCCACACATGCACCACCAACTATGTAAGGGCCGTCTGACTGGATATCCGCATATTACAAAGAATGTACCATTAGATTGTATAGTGCATGGCCAGCTTCAGACTAAAATAAATAAGAGTAAAATATGAATCTTTCAATCTTAATAGAAGACTGCAAAGCCCGATCATGTGACCCGTCACATTACTGGCTCTTCTCCAATCACGAAGCTCTCTACGCTCAATGGACTCCATGGGCCTTCGCCAGCTACACACAGCGGCCTAGTTTTTATGAATGGGATGGGCTACATTGTGCATATAGTGACATCAACTGTTATAAATTGCCCCCATAGGCCCCTTTCACACGGCCGGTCCGATTGGGTCCACCTGTCAAGCGGACCTGATCGGATGTCCAACACAAGTCTATGGGCAGCCGTCTGTTTAAACCCAGTTACCTCCATCTAGGTCCGGTATAACAAACGGAACAGTGTTCCATTTCGCCGGACCAGGGGTAATCTGATGTAAACGGACACGTGTCTGTTTACATCTGATGCCTCATAGACTGGCATGGGGTCCACTAACTGCAGTTTTCCCCTCCATACAGCTTTCCTGATGGGCCCGTGTGAAAGGGGCTTTAGTCTTCCTTTTCTCTTACGTCACGAATTTGAATCTTTTCCCACATCACAGTAGCAACTATATTTAGACTCTTCATCTGTGTGCACATGCCCTCTGTAGCCAAAGTAGACATTCATGACTTCCTGTCCTGAAGCCATATACATCCCATAAATATCAGAGATGACAGCAAAGAATGACGCCTCACGGCAAGCTTCTGCGAGACGGCCGCAGCAAGACCCCTCTCTGATATCAGTGCCAGTTGGCAGAGCCCACCTGAGTACATTACGGACTGTGAGAAAAGATTTGGCGGCATGACAGGACAGGTGTGGGATACAAAACGGAATTATGAAGATTCATTCCATTAGCTTTCACTATCCTGTCATTGCTTTAGGAGAAGCATCATGAAGTAATGAGTCAGAATATATCAAAACACTCACTGAGTCCGACCATGCCGTCTGGCACATGATACTCTTCAGTCACCGAACCCGACCTACAAGCAGAAATTAAATGATTATATTCCCGATTCTCCAGAGGAGGAAACAAGACGACAAATTATAATACAGGAGACAGCGGCTTGAAAATCAGTCTTACCGAGGACCGAGGACTGGAGTAAGTGGCTGGGCTATAAACAAGACAAAATTAGATTAATAACATTCAGCATTGGCCTAACACACGTTATCTCACTGAAGCCAAGAGCCAGTTCAAAACACTCAACCCGCGTAGTAAATAGAATACTGAGGATGAGGATATTATATACATTGAGGGGAAATTATCAAAAAACTGGAGCAGTTGCCCATAGCAACCAGCTTCTCACTTCTGTTTAGCATTAAAAAAAGAAAGAGGCCAATTGGTTGCCATGCACAGCTGCTTCAGATTCTGCAAGCTCCACTTTTGATACATTTCCCTCAGTGGATGGGAAGGGGAAATTAAGGTGTGAGAGTGTTCTGTTTATTAAAGCCAATGCCACTTCCATGCCTCTAGACCTGGGGTAGCTAAACTTTGGCCATTCAGCTGTGGTGCAACTACAAATCCCATAAGGCAAGACTGACAGCCACGGCTTCCAGAGTAAGATGCATGATGGGATTTGTAGTTTAACCACAGCTGGAGTGCCACAGATTAGCCACCGCTGCTCTAACAGGGCAGCACTAGGTGGCTGGGCTAAAGAGGAATTTGCAGTGTACATACATATAAAAGAATGACTGTGAAGATTATCAGATTCAACTTTGCTACCCCTGTATGTGGCTTGTGAGGTGGGAGAAGCGCAGCTTCCATCAGAGGTCACAGGCAGGTATTTTGCTTATGAGCTCTGGTACGCACTAGCTGCACGGTAGAATGCGGTGTTTTACCATGTGGCTAGTGTCCGCTGAAAAGGCAGCTGTGCTCTGCCTTCTTACAACTCATTGTCAACTCCGAGCCTGATGAAGGGGATCCTGCGTGGTCCCGAAAGTGCTCGCAAAAGGAGACCGCATGCATCAATGAACACTTGGCTGTAATCATCGATTTGGTGTGCTGGTGACTTTTTGCGTCATCATACAACGCAAGACACTGAATTTTTTTCTTGCAGTGTACGCACTGCACGCTCCAGTCAGAGCCCCGAACAGCAGCAATGTGTACTGCACTTGCCTAGACCCAATGGTGCGGTTAAGTGCGCTGCGAAAAAAGCAGCATGTCTGTAGATTACACCTGCGTTGTAGTGTGAATCGGGCACAAAGAAAACAATTGCGGTGACCGGCATCCTTCAGCTGCTGAAAAACATCAGTCACCGCTATAAAGTGAACAAGCCCTGAGACAAACAAGAATTCCTCTGTGGGCAGAAAAAGGATTTATAGGAGGTGCACCGAAATTAAAAGGTCAAAACCGAAACAAAAAAATTCAGGCCGAAACCGAAAAATTTTATTTTAACTTTTTCAAATATTTTTATTATAAAAACTTTAATTTTATTAATTCATGTTTTATTCAATATTTTTTACTGTTAGGGGCTTTGGGGAAATATTGTGGGTCTAAACAGACTCCTGATATTTCCCTTTTAAAATAGAAAAAGAGATTGAGAACACAGAGTCCTCAGAGACACACAGAGCCCTCAATCTCTTTGTCTGCAGCCCCTGTCATCAATGAACAGGAATCCTCTGTACTGAGTGTTCCTGTTCATTCATAACATGAGGACAGAGTATGTTTACTATAACCACAATCATGAATGAACAGGAGGGATGTAGATCACTTCCCATTCATTCAGAATTGGGGATATAGTAACCATACTCTGTCCTCAATTATTTACAAACAATCAGAGATCACCGACTGCCTGTACCCGCTCTCCTCTCTGACACGTTGTCAGAGGAGGCTGAGTGGTGCGGGGAGGAGAGATGCCGGCCGATCACAGAGCTCTCCTCCCGCAGAGCTCGGCCGCCTGTGACAGTTTCTCTCCTCCCTGCTGGGCGCTGCCGTGTCCCAGCGGGGAGGAGAGAAACTGTCACAGGCGGCTGAGCGCTGTGAGAGAGAGAGAATAGGATGGATGCACCGGTGTATCGGCCAGAAAATGCCACTTTTCGGCAGCCTATATATCAATGCTACCCTAGATTTAAACCCTCTGTTGTCCAAAAGTCATTTTGCAATGAAGCTTTTATTCTGAATGGTGCCATAAGCAGTCTGGCTAAACACACATGTAACAGATTCATGCCACACACACATACAGTACCTCTCACCTCATGGGTTATGGGTGCACAGCTAACAAGAGGTGCTGCCAGTAACACGGAAGCCAGCAGTCCAGGAGGTAAATTTACTGCATAACAAACAAATGTAAAGTTTCAAGGGCACACTGGACCTCTTACTGCACGCTGTGAAGAATTGTGACTGAGGTCCTTGCGTGCCCTCAAAATGTTGCATCGGTTGTTAGCTCTTTTGCTACAAAACAGCTATGCTACCAGTGGACTGCAGACTATTCCTTTGGCTAGAAGTATAGATACTCAGCATGTGTGATGTAACCCTAGTGGGAGCCGCACTGCCTAAACACACAGTAAGGCAGCTTGGTTGCCCTAGAGCAGGAAGTGCCCAAATCAAGAAGGGGAATGTTGCACAAGCCCACATTACAAAAGGTAAGTCCCCGAGCATAAGTGAACGAGAAATGCAGCCATTAGGAGAACAAGATTCAGAAATTAAATAAATAAAAGAGCCGTTAGGTACCTGGTAACTCAGATTCCATGAATCTTCCAGGACAACAGTCGAGAGACATGCTCCTCCCATCTGAAACAGGAAACGCGTCATCTACATCAAATAGAGGGGGGGGGGGGGGGGGGGAGAAAAGACATATAAAATAAAAATAAGGAACAGTACTATAATAACTCAGCTTATACAAGAAGCAAAAAGAACACACAAGCTTAAATTTGTTCTAATGACCAAGACACGTCTTTCCACCATCGGGCGGGAATCCCTACTGTCCTAGAAGATTCTTGGAAACTGAATTACCAGGTAACCAACTCAGCTTTTCCCCAAGTCATCTTCCAGGACAGCATTTAAGAGAACAGGCAAGAACCCATACTCGCATACTTAGAGGGGGCAACTACCTGCAAGACCTTTCCTCCAAAATCCTGATTTGCAAACATCCATTCTGTAGTGCTTGACAAACCTAAGGACGCAGGTCCAGGTGGCTGCTCTGCATAACTGATCTGGGGTGGCCCTTGCTCTTTCTGCCCAAGAGGAGGCCAGAGCCCTGGTTGAATGTGCCGTAATATTTTTTTAATCTACATACGCCTCAGAAATGGCCAATCTAATCCCTCTGGCAATGGTACATTTAGATGCTCCAACTCCCTTTATTGGACCTGAAAAGCACAAATAGAGATCGTAGGATTTTCTCCAGTTGCGGGTTTTTTCCAAGTACTCCAGGACGCACCTTCTGACATCAATTCATCTTTGTTGGCAGGATTGGAATAGAAAGAAGGAATGATTACTTCTTGTGTTCTGTGAAACGCTGAGGCCACCTTGGGTAAAAAAAAGCTGGGTCTGGTTTGAGAACAATCTGGTCTTGCAAGATTGGCCATGGAGGTGTAAATTCCGCTGAATCTTCTGGCTGATACTATGGCTACCAACAGGGCCGTTTTCAGTGTAAGCACTTTAAGTGAACATGAATCAAATCTGTGCAAAAAAGGGGATTAAGGAATCCTTTAAGAACAACCGATAAATCCCAACGCAGGAAACGCCTGAAAAATCGCTTTCAAGACCTTTTTTACCAATGCCCCTTCTGCAAGCCTGGTTTCCAAGAAGGCCGACAACGTTGGAATTTGAACTTTGAGGGTATTGCACAATGAGCCGTTTTCTGCTTCCTTCTGAAGAAATTCAAGGACTAAAGCCACCTAGGCCCATCCCACCCCCCAATGGTTGTTTGTTTCCCATGAGGTGTAGGTGTTCCAGACTTTGTAATGGGTAGCTGAAGTTGTCGCTTTCCTGCTGCTTAACAGGCGTAGATACCGCCCTATCATCTGCATGCGAATAAACGCATGCATGGGGCGCTGCGTGTGGGCGAGCCGTTACCGCACAGCAATCGTGCACAATACCGCAAGGATGGCCGGGCGGTCAAAGAATCGCACACCACCGCCTTTCGCGCTGGCATGCCATTATTGTCTAATGGAACTTCAGTCGCACCAGGCAGATTGGGCCGTTTCCCGCCGCAATAATGCCGGTCCAATCGCACATAATCGCGGTTGAAAACACGGCACGGTGCGTGTCGCGAAAAAAAGGTAAATGTACCTTTTTTTCAGCGACCACCACGCGGATATAACTAGGGCTGCAACAACTAAGCGACATAAGTTGTCAACTTTTTCAATAATCGATTAATCGGCTTCCGATCAGTTGGCCCTGTTCACGGCTCCACACATGCTGCGCGCCGCACCTTTTCCCCACCTCAAGCTCTCCGCTGCCAGACCCGCCCGCCCGCATCCACGCCGCACCTCCTCCCCGCCCACATCCACGATTTAACTTAATAATCGGCTAACTAATCGATTTTGAAAATAATCGTTAGCTGCAGCTCTAGATATAACCCCATTGAAATCAATAGGGCCGCGTGGCGAACGCAAAAGGGTAAATTCACTTTCCCAAGTAATTTGGGAAAATGGAATTACCTGCACAAATCTGGTCCCCTCTCCCTCCCTGCTATATTTACCTTTCAGTGAACGGTCCTCGTCATCCGCCAATATGGGTGTATCTATACTTGTGCCATGTATTCTGAATTTCGCTCGCAAAAATGCAAGCACTTGGTCAGCGCAGTCACCTGACGGCACTGACCAATGAGAAACTCTTGGCACTGCTAAACACAGTTTTTTGGTTAAATTTTTTTTTTCTTTTTTGTATCAGGACAAGTAGATCGGCCCGTGCTTTAGTCCTTGGACAAGTATTTTTTTTTTCCATTTCCACACCCCCTTTTATCCCATAGTTCTCTTTAGGCTCACGGGAGGACATATAACAACTTCCTCCCGTGACCCAAAGCTCAGTATATAGCGGGCTATAGCTAGCTATATACTGAGAGCACTGCAGCTGGGATAGATCCCGACAATACTGTCAAGATCCACCCAACTGGCTGATTGACAGCAGCCTCTGCCTATCTAGAGGCAGAGCCAGCTGTACTCGACCTCTCCCACGTCCGTTCCTCAGTTCCACCAGTCAGCGCTGGAGGATCAGAGTGGGCAGGGGGGAATCCCAGCAGGGAGCCGTGAGTGACAGTCACCACTCTCCGCAGGGAGATCGAGAAGTGAGCGAGCAACGTATGTGATCGCTGACTTCATGATCTATTGAGGCGCCGTGCGACAGTTTCATTGTCACAAGTCGGCTCTAACTATGAGGATGAGTGAAAATCATTCACCTCGTAGTTCGCCTTTAATGGCTCTGGCTGACTCCATAGCCTGCAGACAGATTCTGTCACTAACCACCATTGGAGAGATTGTTTCACAAGATCTGACAAAGCAAAGACAATCCAGCAAGATCAAACTAGTACCACTCAGGATATTCCGTAGGTGGCGTAACTGGTGAGGATGGCACGGGTAAAGAGGAGCAGGTTGTGGTTGGACTTGCGCTCCTTGCCCCCACTCCTGGTGCTCGCATCCCTTGCTGGTGTGGTCCGCAAGGTCCTGGTCCGCCTGCTTCGGAGCAAATGCTGCACCGCATGTAGCATGACCGAGCGAAGAAATCGCTTCCCAGCGATTCGGAAGTACCCTCTGCCCCGGAAGTGTTCCACTGTCACATCCTGCCGCAAACCTCTGCCAGAACTTCGGCTCAGATGCCGAATGGGCGACTCTTGTCCAGGTGACAGGACAGTAGGAGGAAGACAGTTTTCGGGAGGGGGGCAGACGCCGCAACCAACGTCCGCTCGCACAAACCCACGTGAGGCATATGCTGTACTATAACCGAGGCATGCTAGCACTGTTCCATTTTATTTTAGTATGGATGATGCGTTTCCTGTTTCAGAAGGGAGGAGCCCATCTCTCGAATGTTGTCCTGGAAGATGACAAAGTCACACACTAATATTTCATTGCACTGCCTTTAGCTTTGATGTGGCATCGTTTTGATAAGTTCATACAATGTCACAACATTTATTTCCATCCAGCGTTCTTAATTTTTCACCAAGATCTTGTAGTGATGGAGATTCGGACCTCTGCGTAAACTCTTCTCCAGCACATTCCAAAGATTCCCAATCGGGTTAAGGTCTGGACTCTATGATGGTCAATCCATGTGTGAAAATGATACCACATGCTCCCTGAACCACTCTTTCACAATCTGCCCCCGGTACCAGCGGTCCAGTTTTGGTCGCCGGTACTGAGAAGGGATGTCCTTGAACTGGAGAGAGTCCAGCGGAGGGCAACAAAACTAATTAGGGGAATGGAGGACCAGAGCTATGAGACAAGGCTCTGACCTTAAAACATGTTTACGGTGGAATTAAGGAGATTAAGGGGGGATGTGATTTTCATGTACAAGATGTTCAATGGTGACAGCAACATCGGCAACAAACTGTTTGAGATTAACTCCATTACAAAGACTAGAGGCCACCACCTAAAGTTGGTGGAGAAAAAATTCCAGCACAATGGGCGAAGAGGGTTCTTTACAGTAAGAGCGGTTAAGGTCTGGAACTTACTGCCATCGGCAGTGATTTCAGCCAAGAGTGTAGATTTGTTCAAGAAACGTTTGGACAATTTCTTGAGGGACCGTAATATCCAGGGATACCAGTATCCCTAAGAATGAGATGATGCGTGGACCTATATGGATTGGACTTGATGGACGTATGTCTTTATTCAACCACAAATACTATGTACCATGTACTATTTACTTAGCTAAATCCAGGTGGTGACTTTTTTTGGGCCAGGCAGTGTACAAGCACAGCCCTTCAGCAGAGGGGCAGTAACTTGCTCCAGAAGTACATGTCCACTGTAATCCAACATTCTAACATCTGTCAAGCTTCATTACTAAAAAAGGTTCCACAACAGGAATTAAGACAAATGGCAACTTAACCATCACTGAACATCAGTCGGCGTATTTGCCAGTTTCACAGCCTCTTTATTAAAGCTTTAGATACAAGAAATGCCTGCAGCAACCCGACTTCTGCGATCAATATCACAGAGTAGAAGAGTGTAACACACGGCTTCTGAGGGCAATATCGCAGAGTAGAAGGATCCAGCACACGGCTTCTGAGGGCAATATCGCAGAGAAGAAGGATCCAGCACACGGCTTCTGAGGGCAATATCGCAGAGTAGAAGGATCCAGCACACGGCTTCTGAGGTCAATATCGCAGAGTAGAAGGATCCAGCACACGGCTTCTGAGGTCAATATCGCAGAGTAGAAGGACCCAACACATGGCTTCTGAGGTCAATATCGCAGGGTAGAAGGACCCAGCACACGGCTTCTGGAGGTCAATATCGCAGAGTAGAAGGATCCAGCACATGGCTTCTGGAGGTCAATATCGCAGAGTAGAAGGATCCAGCACATAGAAGGATCCAGCACACGGCTTCTGAGGTCAATATCGCAGAGTAGAAGGATCCAGCACACGGCTTCTGAGGTCAATATCGCAGAGTAGAAGGATCCAGCACACGGCTTCTGAGGTCAATATCGCAGAGTAGAAGGATCCAGCACACGGCTTCTGAGGTCAATATCGCAGAGTAGAAGGATCCAGCACACGGCTTCTGAGGTCAATATCGCAGAGTAGAAGGATCCAGCACACGGCTTCTGAGGTCAATATCGCAGAGTAGAAGGATCCA
>NW_017307142.1:501641-504528 GCF_000935625.1 Nanorana parkeri | reverse complement strand
GGCCCCCGCCCCCCCCCCCCCGTCTTTTAAAAACAAATGAAACGTCTGAACTAAAAATTCTCGTTACTAACAGGACTCCAAATATCTTCAGTAAAGTGTTATAACAGTCTACTACTACTGAGACTTTCCAACAAACTCAGCCATAGCAGCATCTTCACTGGACACATAAATATGGAAACGGCAGACGTCAAACTTACGTTCGCTCTGCGTGGCCATTTTCTTACACTCTGGTTGGTCTGAAAAGCAAATAAAAAAAAGGTATTTGATGCCGATACAAAGTAAAGTCATTGTTTAGTACATTTTATTAATTAACGTTCCCTATTCTAATACTTCATTCTTCTTGTATGTTATGTTCGCTCCTTTCTTCCGTTTCCAGAATAAAACACATTCTTACCTCCATCTTCAAGCTGCCTTTTTTGTCCGCCAAAGTTAAATTCTGGGGTGTTATTGACTCCACCGGTGACCTCACCGCCAATTTTTGCTGCAATCTGTAAGAAAAACAAAAGAATTCTTTAATTAGCAGGAAAAATTCTAGGTCAGAGATGAAAATATAGGCAACTGACAAACCTAAAATACTGAAGGTGGCAGCAAAGTCAGAGTATTCTTCAGTAACCACTGAAAACATGGTATGCGTGAGGGGGACACAATAGACCAGCGGAGCCCAAAACCAATCCCCTGGTTCTCGCCCTCAGGAAAGGTTTACAGGGAGCACAGAGCAATAAACCCGCAGTGACCTGGAAGGTTTGGTGGTCCGCTGTGACACCATCAGGTCATTTTAGCAGTTAGATCTTAGTCACAGGGGCTTTAGCTTGCATAGGAACAGTGTTTACAGCAAGCTTCAAGCAGCTTTAGGTCCCCTTCACACAGGCGGCCCGATCAGGTCTGTCAGTGAGTTTTTAAAGCGTACCTGATCGGATGCCCAGTGCTAGTCTATGGTCAACTGGGTGTAAGGACGGGTCTCTGTTTACACCCAGTTACCACTGACTTCGGCAAGATACGGAAAAACAAACTTATCACAGATCCGTTTCGCCTGACCCGATGGTGCTGGATCCGGAGTAATCTGATGTAAATTGACACATCTGTTAACACCCGACCCCCAATAGACCGACATAGGGTCCTGCAATTTTAGTTTTTTCCTTCACAACAAGATGGAGGAAAAACTGGACAGACATGGATGTCATCTGATCCGTACCGCTTCGATCAGGTGGGAATCTGTGCATGGATGACCCAACCACCCCGCCCCCGATCAGCCTGTGTGAAAAAGAGACCTTAAGGCCCCATTCACACAACGCAAGAGCAAAATTGTATATTGCGTATATACACGTACATGCGCGTATCATGCGTAATAGAAATGTTGAACTGTACATGCGCGCAAACACGTGTATACGCTGCCCGCACACATCTCTGTTCCATTCTGTTTTTTTGCGCATTTTTACGCTATGCAAATACATGGCTCGATACGTAGCTATGTGTATGGGGCCATTTATTTGCATATGGCACTATACGCGAGTATGCGCATATATGCAGGTATATGCCCGCCAGTGTGAATGAGGCCTAAAAAGTACACTTGAGTCATATTTAGGAAATACAAAAAAAAAAAGGGAAATAAAAAAAATTGCTGAGGTGGAGATTTTTGGCAGAAGAGAGATCCACAAAAAGAAAATCTGCCTCCTCACCCGACACTTTATGTTCTTCTACACTGTACAGCATGTATACACTCATCTCAAAGATGCTGTAAATGGGCCGGGTGCCAAGGAGGATGTACCTCCTGTGTGCATGTGCAGGAGTTACATCATCAGTGGCCAACCAACGGCCAAAGAGGACTTCTGAGTACCTGAAAGTGTCAGCGGCAGACACAGGGCTGAGGATTGAAGATGGAGCCAACAGTGCTAAAGAAGGGCACGGTTTTAAGGTAAATGCTCCCCCCACTGAGAGCTGCAGTGCCTGGGAGGGGGAGCATGTGAGGCACAAATGGAAGATTTGGCTCATCTAGGAAGGCAATGGAGGAGGATTTCCTTTGAGACTTGTGCATTACATAGTAACTGGATTTAGGACATGTCAGACTGTCATATAGAAGCGTTCGGAGGTTGTTTTTATTTAAAAAAAAAAAAAGATAGGTTAATCTATTAGTCCTATGTAGCATTTGGCGTTACATGTGAGAAAGATTGATGTGCAGTTTTAACCTGCAAGATGCAATTCAGTGAATCTAATAAACAAAACAATAGAAACGTTAGGTAGTCAGGTATTGGAAAGAGAGACATGCCCCGCAGGCAGGAAGCCGAATGTCTGCCTTGTAAAACGTGTCATTAACAGAAGTCATCACACCCAATAAAGTCAGACACTTGAAAGGGAACTGAGATAGGGGCTCCAGGCTGCTTCTCATGTACCCATTAGGTGCTTTGTTCGGGAGAGAAAACAACATGCCTGCAAAGCTCAATAGCTGAAGCTTAAACTTACAGATACAACTGAACCAGAACAGCAACTAAACCTCTCATGTCTATGGAAAAGGTTATCGGAGAGTTACCCTTCACTTCCTGTCCTGGTGAGAGGAGACCGAGGCACAAAAAGTGACGGAATATGTCTCTAATAGGGAGAGAGAGAGCGAGTGAAGGAAGGTCATACATTCCATAAGGTTCCAACTGACTGTTTATTCCTTCGTGTCACAGAGATAAAATGTATTAGAAATATCCCAAATGGAGTCACAGGCAACACAAATCTTCTAATACATCACCTCTCTATAAAACACAAATGGAAAGCAGAATTTCTAATATCTATCCATCCATCCTCCATCAAGCCACCCTCCATCCCCCCATCCATCAAACTACCCCCCCCATCCATCAAACCACCCCCCATCCATCCATCAAGCCACCCTCCATCCATCCAAATA
>NW_017307142.1:494233-500778 GCF_000935625.1 Nanorana parkeri | reverse complement strand
TCCATCCATCAAGACACCCTCCATCCATCAAGACACCCTCCATCCATCAAGACACCCTCCATCCATCAAGACACCCTCCATCCATCAAGACACCATCCATCCATCAAGACACCATCCATCCATCCATCCATCAAGACACCCTCCATCCATCCATCCATCAAGACACCCTCCATCCATCCATCCATCGATAAAAACACACACAAAAGAATAATATAGAAATGTAAAAATAAATAATCCTACCACCACCAACCAGCATTGCCCCCTACAGAAAGTCCTGAGTTCCAGCTGTGCTTTTCCTCAAGGCTGAATGTTGACCATTCGATCCATGTCCTGTGGCCCCTGGCGGTCATAGATCTAGCCCCTAGGGATGCATCACTTGGCAGCCAGAGCTCACAGAGAATAAAGCTGGCCATATGTTAATAGTTTTGACAGACAAATCCCACAGTGTGGCTATTGTATGTCCACAGTGATGTGTGTGCCGCCATCAGAATACCTGAACAGTGACCGCAGTGGATTAGCTGCAGTCACTGATAGGCCGACAATTCTCCACCCGGCTACTTTGATTTTCTGGTTTGAAGGATGTCAGGGATGCGGCTGCCAACAGGACCACCACCTCCTGAACAAATTCAACTCAGTGTATGACCAGCTTAAGAGCGTCCACCATTGCCCCCCAGAGCCATAAAGGAAGGATCCATGATGCTGCCGGACTGAATAGATGACCGGGGGGGTTATACCATACAAGCGCTCTGAAGACACACGGACTCTAAACATCTGTATGAAAGGATCTTTGTGTGCAGATTTTTGCACAGCAATTCATAAACATACCAACATGACAACGCAAAGTCACAAAGACTTCCAAACAAAAAATCCACACTCTCCACCTACAGTACAGTAAAGAGAAAGGAAATTCAAACAAACCCATCAAGTTGTCACTAGGATCACTGGACTGGCTGAACGTCTTACAGGAAAGGGAAATGTTCCGTTCTCTCTCCATATACTTTATCATTACAGATAAACCAGTCGTACAATGTGACATTCATGGACGCTCCGACATAGAACACCATCCATCAGTCTGCCTGACCAGAACACGTTACTATATCACCGCTCCACCTGTATACATGTCCTCACCTATGTTACACGGATCAATGAATACAATACATGGGACATGTGTAACATACACCAGTAAAGACACACGGAGGGACATCTACCACATGAATGTGTGACCATAAAACACACATCAGGAGGTTTCTTCTATGTAACATGACAATATGTGCATACATGACCCGACAGACCCGGAACCAGACAGATCTGCATGAAAATGAGTCTGGCTCTAACAGACGCACAATTAGGAAGGGGTCAGGGACACGTTTTATTGTCATAGGGAGGGATTTATGAATGAAGAGGAACTCTTACAGGACAAAGCCCTGGAGCCGGGTACCCAATGCTGCTCCTTACACATCACAGCCGGAGCCCAACTGCTGACATCTCCTCTGGTTGTCGTCTATGAAGGTGATGTCGTTTCATTGCCTTGTGCAACAACTGATACAAATCCCTCATAGTGCCCCAGACACAGCAACACACTATACACTACGCTATACACAGCGCAATACACTATACACACACAGCACCAAATATTGACCAGCCAAGCATAGCTATACAGACCAATGTACCAAGGTATATGACTCACTGCAACACGTGGCACACTATGCATGGTGACACCCCAATAACCCAGTACAGGTAGGACACTATGCATGGTGACACCCCAATAACCCAGTAAAGGTAGGACACTATGCATGGTGACACCCCAATAACCCAGTACAGGTAGGACACTATGCATGGTGACACCCCAATAACCCAGTACAGGTAGGACACTATGCATGGTGACACCCCAATAATCTACTACAGGTAGCACAAAATGCATTACAACAGACACCCCTATTGATTGCAACACGTGCCAATACCATGCCACACTCTGGATACCAACCTCTACAACACTTATTACAGGTAGAGTTTATTTAAACTATAAAAACAATGAGCAAACAGACTTTGCGTAGGCCAAGGTGATGTCATCAGTCGGCGACAGACAGGAAGAAGCATGTCCTCAGTCTACTTAGCCATAGTGATCACATTGTAACTTTGAAGGAAGTCACAGGGGGGGCTGATCTGTGTCACACATTTGTGAACCCAGCCAAAAACAGAACAGGCACCAGGATATACAAGAACATCTCATCCCTTACCCACCACCTTAGACCAAGATGTAGAGAATGACCCTGGAAGATGCCAAAAAAAAAAAAAAAAGACAGCACTGCCTGTCCGGAGATAAATACAAAATAAGTTAATGTTGGGGATTACGGTGAACTTTGCGAGAGTTAAATACCTGGAAGTGTCAGTACTGCACATCACATGAATGTACCGAACATAGAAAGAAATCTGATGCCAAGCCCACCCTAAAGGAGAACTATGGGGTCAGCGTTTTTCCCTATTGTTCTCCTAAGGGTAACGGGAGGACACAAACTAGCGTCCTCCCGTCACCCAAAGCTGAGTATACCGCGGTATACTGAGACACCGCAGCTCGGGACGGATCCCGACATTACTGACGAGATCCACCCAACAGCATGATTGACAGCTGGCTCTGCCTATCTAGAGGCAGAGCCAGCTGTACCCGCACCCTCCCCAGTCTGTTCCCGCCAGTCAGAGCTGGAGGATCGGAGCGGGAAGGGGGGGAATCCCAGCAGGGAGCCGTGAGTGACAGTCATGGCTCTCTGCAGGGATATGATTGAGAAGTGAGCGAGTGCCGGTATGTGTTCGCTCACTTCCCGATCTATTGAGCCGACGTGTGAGTCTCATTGTCACGCGTCGGCTCGTACTATGAGGATGAGTGAAAATCACTCAGCTCATAGCTCTCCTTTAAGCTTTCTGTACGAGAGACAGCCAAGGGGTCTGTGGAGGGTGTGTTCGGGAATAGCATCACAAGCCGAGGTGTTCCCACACCACCACCTACAGGGGAGGGGGGTGATGGGTGGCAATTCTGCAATTCCTTAAAGAAGGAAAGTCAATATAATAACCCCCCTGTGAAACGTCGCCTCCCTCTTACCATCACATTCCCTAATACCGATGTCACATTATTGAAGGTTGTGCGCTCATGTGACCACCAAGCTGGCGCTCCATCCCCCTTCTCTCCTGGAAGACAACACCTTAGCGGTACAGAAGATGGCGGGTGACGTCACTATTCTTGGGATTCGCCAGTGGTGTCGACCCTCCGCAGACGCACAATAGCCGGCGCTTTGCAGTCATGTGACCACTGACGTTGTGATTTATTAGAGAATGTAGTCAGGGACAGGACTGTAATGGGGAGGAGACATTGTACAGCATGTGAACGTGGACAAGATCCTGCTATTTCCTGCACAAAAATAGCATTCGCTGGTAATGGCGCCCCAAACAAGATGTACGTTCTGCAACAAGTGCAAAAAATGTGCAGAGCTTCCCACAAAGATGCAAAAGCCTTGCTGTGCTGTCACATGTTGTGCGGCCCATTGAAATTAAATTAACTACCCTGAGTACAAGAAACGCGCAAAGACGCGAGAATTGGGGGGCTTATTGAGGAAAAAGTCACAATGAGATTGAAGAATGAAGCACACAGGAAGAGGACCGGTCACCAAACTTCAACAGAAATCACCGACATGCCCGTCCCCACATATAAATACTGGCCCATCACCCCCTTCATTTCTTGGCTAGGGGGTCGTGTCCCTGCTCCACCTGGTCCCAACTCTCAGATGGGAGTCATGCCCCACGCTCCATCCCTCCCCAACTCTCAACTGGGTGTCTTGCCCCTCCCCCAACTCCTGCTGGGGAGTCATGTCCCTGCTCCAACTCTCGGGTTGGGGGAGGTTTTAAACCCACTCCAAACCTGGGCTGGGGGTCATGACCCAAACTCCAACTCTCAACTGGGGGTCATGACCCATCACCCTGCCCTGACCCTCAGCTGCGGGTCGTGCCCCCACCTCATCCTACCCTGGCCCTCGGCTGCGGGTCATGCCCCCACCTCATCCTGCCCTGACCCTCAGCTGCGGGTCATGCCCCCACCTCATCCTGCCCTGGCCCTCAGCTGCAGGTCGTGCCCTCACCTCATCCTGCCCCTCAGCTGCGAGTCGTGCCCCCCCCTCATCCTGCCCTGACCCTCGGCTGCAGGTCGTGCCCTCCCCTCATCCTGCCCCTCAGCTGCGAGTCGTGCCCCCCCCTCATCCTGCCCTGACCCTCGGCTGCAGGTCGTGCCCTCCCCTCATCCTGCCCCTCAGCTGCGAGTCGTGCCCCCCCCTCATCCTGCCCTGACCCTCGGCTGCAGGTCGTGCCCTCCCCTCATCCTGCCCCTCAGCTGCGAGTCGTGCCCCCCCCTCATCCTGCCCTGACCCTCGGCTGCAGGTCGTGCCCTCCCCTCATCCTGCCCCTCAGCTGCGAGTCGTGCCCCCCCCTCATCCTGCCCTGACCCTCGGCTGCAGGTCGTGCCCTCCCCTCATCCTGCCCCTCAGCTGCGAGTCGTGCCCCCCCCTCATCCTGCCCTGACCCTCGGCTGCAGGTCGTGCCCTCCCCTCATCCTGCCCCTCAGCTGCGAGTCGTGCCCCCCCCTCATCCTGCCCTGACCCTCGGCTGCAGGTCGTGCCCTCCCCTCATCCTGCCCCTCAGCTGCGAGTCGTGCCCCCCCCTCATCCTGCCCTGACCCTCGGCTGCAGGTCGTGCCCTCCCCTCATCCTGCCCCTCAGCTGCGAGTCGTGCCCCCCCCTCATCCTGCCCTGACCCTCGGCTGCAGGTCGTGCCCTCCCCTCATCCTGCCCCTCAGCTGCGAGTCGTGCCCCCCCCTCATCCTGCCCTGACCCTCGGCTGCAGGTCGTGCCCTCCCCTCATCCTGCCCCTCAGCTGCGAGTCGTGCCCCCCCCTCATCCTGCCCTGACCCTCGGCTGCAGGTCGTGCCCTCCCCTCATCCTGCCCCTCAGCTGCGAGTCGTGCCCCCCCCTCATCCTGCCCTGACCCTCGGCTGCAGGTCGTGCCCTCCCCTCATCCTGCCCCTCAGCTGCGAGTTGTGCCCTCACCTCATCCTGCGAGTCTGTCCCAGCTCATTCCCCTGCACAGATCACAGGGGTCCTGCTTCCACCATTAGCCCACTCAAGGAACCCTCCACCTACCACAGGCCCCTAACATCTCTGGGGAGCACTAACGGGAGCAGCAGCCCAGAAGATAGGGCCCCATAGAGGAGCCGTGTGATCTCCATCCTATGGGACAATGTAATTCCATGTACCGGTGACAGGTCCTCTTTAAGCCAAGCCTGACCTCCTGCCCCCGGCACTGCTGTGTGATTGGTTGCCTGTGGTTACAACACGGCGCCGCTCCGCACACAGAGCCGGCCATAACCTGCACACACAATATATGGCACACAATGCCGGCCGCACAGACTCTCCCCGGCCTCCCTTCCTGCTCACACCGCCCCCATCCCCTCCTCACCTGGCGTGCCCTCTGCACGGCGTCGGCGAAGGCGTCCTTGCGGTTCCCGGTCTGGGCTCCGGGATAGTCGGACATGGTGGCAGCAGCAGCAGCTCCTCAGCGGGCTGAAGGCGCGAACAAGGCCGCGGCGCGCAGAGCACTCTGGGAAAGGGGGCAGAACGGCGACCCGATAAGTGACGAGCGGCCCCACCAATTGTTACAGGCCGGGAGCAGACGACCCACCAACAGCGAGTGGGGGCTGGACCTGGGCGGACCTATGAGGAGAGAGCGCCCTGCGTCGCAGAAGACAAAGACAAGAGGGAGGGGGCGAAGTGATTGCTGCAAGAGCGATCCAATGAGCGGGAAACGGGCGAGAAAAGGCTGGAAACGCCGGCCAATCAGCAACTGGAATGGCTGGAGAGGCGGGGTCGGCGCTGGTTTTATTAACTGAATTGGCTAAAGGGGATCTGATGGACAGCCGAAGGGACCAATTAGGAGACGAGTTTGAAATTGTGAGGAAAACCCAATTCATTATAGTTACAGTCTATTGTATGAGGATGATTTCCTTTAAATATAACCAATGTAGTCACCGATGAGGGGAACACAAAGCACAAAGATGATTCAATTATATCTGATGGAATAAAAACATAGTACAAAAAATACACTGTAATGATCACCAATAAAAAACATGTAAACCAATCACTAAAAAAAATAACCTTTTTTTTTTTAAATTTGCTGCTTTCATTAAAAAAAAATAATACCTGGTCATCCTGCCATGACAGTCCCTGTTCAGGCACTTCCTGTTATAGGGGGATAACGCTCGGTCCCTGTCTCCCAGTTGTGGCCCCAGCGTTGTCACACTGTAACATACGCTTCCAATGGAGACTATAAGCCTCTGCGGTGACACTCATTGCTAAGCCATGTCCAGCTGTGGTCACCATGACACCACCTCCCTAGTGTTGAGGGAACCAGACAAAATTTTCTTCCCCTCAGCGAATTCATGAAAACATTTGTTGAACTCAGGCTTAGAATTGGAATTCTATTGAAGATAATGGAGGGGGAGGTTGTAGGTT
>NW_017307142.1:480078-494223 GCF_000935625.1 Nanorana parkeri | reverse complement strand
GCGCCATCTTCGTGTTCCTCGTGTTCTGTTTAGATCTGCTGTTTCCATGGTGACCAGCTATGACAACAGCCACTTGGGGGGAGGTGTGGGGGGGGGTTTGGTTGAGAACTGACACATGCACCCGGCAACTGTAACCGTTATAGCAATCGTCATGTGTGTAGCATACACCACGCGTGTAAATGAAAACCATGGTCACGGCTGAGGATATAATAACATTTATAGGACATTATTAACCCAAGCTTCCTTTTGAGAAACAGTTAGGCCCCATTCACACACGCGTTTGGGGTTAGGGAGGGTAAAGATGGCGGCTCCAGTGAGTGGAGTTTAGTTCTGTTTCAAGGCCCCTTGGGGAAGACTGGATGACTATGGCGGCTCCTCGTTTTAAGGGCCTGTTCACACGACGTCCGTTTTCGGTGCTGACCTGATCCGTACGCTCCTGCACTTAAAATGCATCCCAATGTATCCCTATGTGTTTCATGGGCTACAGTTCTCACGTGCGCAGTCCGTTCAGGTTACGACAGAAAAAATACTGCATGTCACATTTTGTACGGTCAGGAAACGGTCCGGAAACGCAAAACGCGTCAAAAACGTGTCAAAAACGCACTGCACTGCAGCAAACATACTGACAGCCCCACTCCAGCAAAAAAAAAAATCTAATTTTTTTAACTGGAACGCGGCCAAAACACGGCAAAAAAACGCACTGCATCAGTAGCACCGCGTCTGCAGATCCGCATCTGATCAGGACCTGATATTATCTGAACAGGCCCTAAGGCCTGGTTCACACCTGGGCGTTTTACAGCGCGTTCCTACGCTCTGTAAAACACTCAACATGTGAAAACCAATGATTGCCCATGTGCGCCATCTTCGTGTTCCTCGTGTTCTGTTTAGATCTGCTGTTTCCATGGTGACCAGCTATGACAACAGCCACTTGGGGGGAGGTGTGGGGGGGGGTTTGGTTGAGAACTGACACATGCACCCGGCAACTGTAACCGTTATAGCAATCGTCATGTGTGTAGCATACACCACGCGTGTAAATGAAAACCATGGTCACGGCTGAGGATATAATAACATTTATAGGACATTATTAACCCAAGCTTCCTTTTGAGAAACAGTTAGGCCCCATTCACACACGCGTTTGGGGTTAGGGAGGGTAAAGATGGCGGCTCCAGTGAGTGGAGTTTAGTTCTGTTTCAAGGCCCCTTGGGGAAGACTGGATGACTATGGCGGCTCCTCGTTTTAAGGGCCTGTTCACACGACGTCCGTTTTCGGTGCTGACCTGATCCGTACGCTCCTGCACTTAAAATGCATCCCAATGTATCCCTATGTGTTTCATGGGCTACAGTTCTCACGTGCGCAGTCCGTTCAGGTTACGACAGAAAAAATACTGCATGTCACATTTTGTACGGTCAGGAAACGGTCCGGAAACGCAAAACGCGTCAAAAACGTGTCAAAAACGCACTGCACTGCAGCAAACATACTGACAGCCCCACTCCAGCAAAAAAAAAAATCTAATTTTTTTAACTGGAACGCGGCCAAAACACGGCAAAAAAACGCACTGCATCAGTAGCACCGCGTCTGCAGATCCGCATCTGATCAGGACCTGATATTATCTGAACAGGCCCTAAGGCCTGGTTCACACCTGGGCGTTTTACAGCGCGTTCCTACGCTCTGTAAAACACTCAACATGTGAAAACCAATGATTGCCCATGGACATGGTTCCCGCCTGGGCGTTTTACAGCGCGTATGAACGCTCTGCAAAACGCCCTACGCCCAAAGAAGTACAGGAGCTTCTTTGGGGCGTATTTGCCGCATGTATCCATTGGGATACAGCCAGGTAGCCCTCGGAATCGCGGTAAAAACGTGCGACAAACGCGATATTCGATACGCCTAGGTGTGAACCCAGCCTAAGTTTCACATTCATTTTGGGGTTAGGGAAGACCAGGTGAGGGGAGTTTAGTTCCACTTTAAGGCCCCAGTCACACATACATTTTGGGGTTGGGGAAGACCAGGTGAAGATGGCGGTGCCGCAGAGAGGAGGGGAGTTTAGTCCTGTTTCAAGGCCCCATTCACACATGCATTGTGGGGTTAGGGAAGACCAGGTGAAGATGGCGGTGTTGGTGAGGGGAGTTTAGTTCCACTTTAAGGCCCCATTCACACATGCATTTTGCAAAGACCAGGTGAAGATGGTTGCTCCAGTGAGGGGAGAGGAATTTAATTCCACTTCAAGGCCCCATTCACACATACATTTTGGGGAAGACCGGGTGAAGATGGCGGCTCCCGTGAGGGGGAGAGGAATTTAGTTCTGCTTTAAGGCCCCATTTACACATGAATTTTAGGGTTAGGGAACACCGTTGAGGGGAGGGGAGTTTAGTTTCACTTTAGGGCCCAATTCACACATGCATTTTGGGGTTGGAGAAGACTGGTGGAAGATGGCGGCACCAGTGAAGGAAGTTTATTTCCGCTTTAAGGACCCATTCACACATGTGTTTTGGGGTTGGGGAAGACTTAGGGAAAATGGCGGTGAGGGGAGAGGAGTTTACTTCCCCTTTAAGGCCTCATTCACAGTTGCCATTAGGGATATCAAAGGTTCCTGGCGGCCGCAACGACGGGTGTTTGAGAATAGCTTCGACAATGACAGGCTGGCGGCAGCTGTTCGAGTGTAATCGGGTTTCCACCAGCTGTGGTTAGGGACTGATGATAGCCCCGGGATACAGACAGGAACAGTCATCAGTCCCTAACCGCAGCTAATCACTGGATGTGCGAACAGCCCCAGACCATCAGCCTGCTACGGTGGCCGCAGCTATTCACAAACTCCTGCCATTTTGAATCCTTTGATTCTTGCGGCCAGAATTCGCCATACAGTGTGAACTGGGCCTCAAAATGGCGGGTTTAGTTCCAACTTATGGGCTCGTTTACACCAGCAACTCTACTTTACATAGTGCACATTCATATTAGTCCCCGCCCCCAGGGATGAAAGTGCTGACCACTGAGCCACCGGTGCTACCCACTGAGACTTCCTCTGACCCAAAGCAGCAGATGACCAGAGGAGATAGGAGCAGGTAGTATTAGGCCTCATTCGCACAGGGCGTGTTGCCCGTGTTGAAGGGCTGGTAGTTGATGCGCCCGGAGCTGCGGAAAGAAGCATGCGGGCAGCTTATGAACGTCTATGGAGATGCAGGAGCTTCCAGCAGCTCTGAGTTTTGATAGCTGCACACAGACGGCGTACGGCAGGGGTGGGCAACTCCGGCCTTCCAGCTGCTGTGGAACTACAACTCCCATGAGGCATTGCAAGACTGACCATTATAGGCATGACTCCCAAAGGCACACATGTTATAATCCCCATTTTAGGCCTGAAAATTACTTAAAACACCCAAACATGATATATTTTCAGAAAGCCAAGACCCCATAGAATAAAATGGCCGCAGTTGCAGATATTTATGTTGCACAATATTAGCGCAACTTATTATCAAACCCCAACATTTTGTGTAAAATGCACTTAAGTAAAATTTAGTACCCCAAAACACTATATAAAACCCTTTTTTTGGTAAAATATAAAAAATGACATTACGACGAGTAAATAGACACCCAACATGCCCAGGTTAAAAATTGCGTGCCCCCGTGAAACGGCGGCAAAATTCAGTACCCCGAAAAGTCCATAGATGGCGCTTTAAAAGCTCCTACAGGTCATCAGTTTAGAGATACGGAGATACGAAGAATACTGTCCCTAGAATTATTGCTCTGACTCTGGCGTGCGTGGCTATACCCAACATGTGTAGCGCGATCATCGTTTTTGTACGTAGGCGCACCTGAAGCATGTTTACGTAAAGAAGTGCGGCCTCGTGGGGGAAGGGGACTTTCAAAAATGTTTTTACAACTTTTTTACATTTATTTTATAAAACTTTTTTTCTACTTTCCTTTAATTGCAATCACATAGGGAGGCTTACAAGCATATTGGTGGTGACAGGTCCTCTTTAAGGTGATGCTGGGGGTCCAAAAGACCCCCAGTGTCACCTTTACACTCTAAATAAGCTATAAATAAGCTTCAGGAGCCGAGCACTGACAGCTCAGGGACCGGAACTGATGCAATACTCGTCGCTCCCGGTCCCATAGAGCGGGGAGGAGATCGGTGAACGGAAGTTCGCCACTCTCCTCCCCAGCTTCCCGCCGGCACCCAACATGCTAGTCCTGGGCCCGCAGGAGGGGCAGCGGAGCCCGGGAAACATGACGGGGGGGGGGGCACTTTACCGGCCCGTAGAAGCGATCCGGCTACAGCTGTGTCCCCAGAATCACTTCTACTGTAAAGCCGACAGTCGGCTCTACAAATATGAACAGAGTCCCGGCGGCTTCGTCTGGAATGATCCCGTCATGGGTCGTGGTCGTCGCCGTCTATTACTCAGGGAAAGAAAGGAAATATTGCATTGTGTAAAATCTTTAAACAAAACTTTATTTAAAAGAAACTGTCGTAAAAACTTACAATCATCTGTCGGATCTCAAACGTTTTTCAACTATTGCATTCGGCCCGCTCGGTTACCGTCCTCTTTCCTGTCCCCTCACTTCCTCTCCGGATAAGGAAGCAAGAGACAGAGTCACCGGCAAGCCGAGCTTGCATGATAGCAGCGTGTACCCGCCCACACCACGCGTTTTGTCATCAAAAGACTTTCTCAAGAGTGGCGTGCGCGCTGTCTTAGTTTCCTTAAATAGCATAAGATGTCGTACTGAAACACACCACTAGATGTCACCCCAACAAAGTTCTTCCCTACATACAACATAGGTTTACATGGAAAAGGTCATCAATATTAAAGTGACGTTAAAGTCACCATTTCCTTTCCCCGCGTTGTAATTGGGTTTTATGGACTCACCTTAAGTGAAGCCTCTCGATCCGATCATCTTCTTCCTTACACGTGTTTCCAGCGGTCCCTCCGGTGCTGGTGCCGGTCTCTGATCCAGCGCAGACTCCTCGGGTCCCTCGGTGTCTGTCCGCCGTGCACGCCCCCGGCTGCGCGCATTGACTTACACTGCGTCTCTCCTCCCCGCCGAAGATCTCTACTGCGCATGCGCCCGCCCCGTCATCCTGCTCGGCTGCTCGAGAAGCTCCAGATCTTCAGACGGGAGCGAGCGGCAGAGACAGAGGTAAGTAATTACCTTTTTGGTAACTTTAAAAACATTTTTTTACGTTTTTGCATTAGGTTCCCCTCTGATGAAACCAGCAGGTGGGCGGAGCTGGGAACACAGATACAGAAATCCCAGGGTCCGGGTGCAGTGGGATTTCTGTAGGAGCTCTACCAGCCTGCTAGCAGTAGATATATGCAAAACCTAAAAAACCAGCGAGTTTCATTATACTTTAATGTCGGCCCAATATAAATTATGAAGCAAACCCTATAAACGTTCATCTCAGTGTATTAAAAAAGCAATCCTACATACCCACCAGACCCTCTAAGACACGGGTGACCATTAGGTCGATCGCAAAGCAAACACTGATAGACCGCGATCGGCTCACTGACCTGAGCTCCCTCCCGTGGGGGCCAGTGCGGCTGAATGTGTAAGGAAGGAAAGACAGCCAGGAGAGAAGAGACAGCCAGAGGAGAGAGAGAAGAGACAGACAGGAGAGAGAAGAGACAGCAGAGAGAGTGAGAGAGAGAGAAAAGAGAGCAGAGGGAGAGAGAGAGAGAGGAGACAGCCAGAGGCGAGATAATAGACTGCAGAGAGAGAGAGATAGAGAGAGAAGATACAACAGAGAGAAGAGAGACAGCAGATAGAGAGGGAAGACACAGCAGAGAGTGAGAGAAGAGACAGGAGAGAGAGAGAGAGAAAGAAGATAGAGGGAAGAGAGAGAGAGGACAACCAGAGAGAGAAGAGACAGCAGAGAGAAAGAAAGAAAAGAGACAGCAGAGAGAGAGAAGAGAGACAGCAGAGAGAGAGAAAAGAGAGAGACAGCAGAGAGAGAAAAGAGAGAGACAGCAGAGAGAGAAAAGAGAGAGAGAGACAGCAGAGAGAGAAGAGAGACAGCAGAGAGAGAGAGAGAAGAGAGAGACAGCAGAGAGAGAAAAGAGAGAGAGACAGCAGAGAGAGAAGAGAGAGAGAGACAGCAGAGAGAGAAAAGAGAGAGAGAGACAGCAGAGAGAGAAGAGAGACAGCAGAGAGAGAAGAGAGACAGCAGAGAGAGAAGAGAGACAGCAGAGAGAGAAGAGAGACATGAGAGAGAGAGACAGCAGAGATGGGAGAGAGAGAAGAGAGACAGCAGAGAGAGGGGAGAGAGAGAAGAGAGACAGCAGAGAGAGGAGAGAGAGAGAGACGAGAGACAGCAGAGAGAGAGACAGGAGAGAGAGAGAGAGAGGAGAGAGAAGAGAGACAGCAGAGAGAGAGACAGCAGAGAGAGAGAGACAGCAGAGAGAGAAGAGAGACAGGAGAGAGACAGGAGAGACAGAAGAGAGAGAGACAGCAGAGAGAGGAGAGAGACAGAAGAGAGAGAGACAGCAGAGAGAGGAGAGAGAGACAGCAGAGAGAGGAGAGAGAGAGAGAGAGAGAGAGAGACATCAGAGAGAGGAGAGAGAGAAGAGACAGCAGAGAGAGAGAGAGACATCAGAGATGAGAGGAGAGAGAGAGAGAAGAGACAGCAGAGAGAGAGAGAGAGACAGCAGAGAGAGAGAGAGAGACATCAGAGAGAGGAGAGAGAGAAGAGACAGCAGAGAGAGAGAGGCAGTAGTCCTAATAACGATCTCAATGTGCTTTAAATAAAGGTGTTTTTTCATTGGTAGGTCTGATTGAGTTCGTCCTTTGAACAGTAGATCGCAAGAGAAAAAATGATGGGCACCCCAGGTGTAAGGCTGGGCACACACCTTACAACCATCGTAAGACTTTTGTCTTGCGATGGTTGCAAGGTAATTTAAAAAAACGTAAGATCTGCCCATCTTGGACAGGCAGATCGCACTTGCGATGATCGGAAGCCGCACCCCCCTGAGCGGCGGGCTTCCGATGACCGCAATGACGAACGGGCAGTGTGCGCTTGCGCACACCGGCCCGTCCGGCTTTTATCTTAAGAACATGCTACACACCCGCCGAACATTGTACAATGCTCGGCGGGTTTTCGAACATGTTCCTAAGATAAAAGTCGTGCGACCTTACAGTAGTAGAGGTCGCATGGCTTCCACACACCTTACTATAATCGTACGATCGCGGGTGGGGAAGAGGCCCTTGTCCCCATCGGCATGGAGACACCCTCCCAATGCCGAGGGCATGTGGCCTGGTAAGGAGCAGGGAGGGGGCGCTCAATCGCCCCCCCCCCCCTTTCTGCCCTGCCTTTGTTTGGATCAAGGGTCCCGTAGGCATATAAGGGGGGACCCAACTTTTTTTCCCCATTTTTGGGGGCTGGGGTCCCCCTTAAAATACCCTAACAGACCTTAAAGGCCTGGTATGGGTTTTGGGGGGAACCCCACGCACTTTTTTTGTTTTGTTTTAAATGGTCTGGCATAAATGGGGGGGGACCTCACGCTTTTTTTTTTTCCTCCTTTGCAGACTGAAAAAATATATTTTTTTTCCCTCCAATGTCACTGTGCTGCAACCAACGAACGAGCGAAACGACCATTCGTACAGACCGCCGCTAACGAATTTCGTCCGAATCCCAAAACGAATTGACTTTCGGACCCGAATCCCAAAAAACTAAATAACGCAAAATCAAAATTTAAAGCAAAACAGAACACATTTATTGCCGGTGCCCATGTCTACTCAGTTCCCTAGCGGTTCTGCCCACGTATCGGAAGCCACAAGGACACTCCAATAGGTAGGTTACATCTGTGGTGAGGCAGGATGGAAAGTTCCTAATCTGGGATCGTTTCCCATTGGTTCTGGAGTGGAATTCCGTCATCTTCTTATAGTTCTTACCGGACTCTACAACCCTTTACACCTTCTGCATGGGTAGAAGCCTTTCCCCTCAAAGAATGACACCGCTTTTCTTGGGGGGAGGGGGAGTTGATCACATTATGGAGTAGTTTGTCCCTCAGGGATGGTTCCTTCCTATAGGTAACAAGAGGATTTTTAGATATTACCGGATTTAATATTTTATCAGCTTTCAATTATGCACAGATACCGTTTTTTCGGTATAGAGTACCGATATTTTCCCCCCCCCCCCCCGATACCAAATACCGATACCGGAGGTCCAATTCAATCCCTACACGCCGCCTTCTTTCCCGATGTGACAGGTGACAAGGAAGCATTGAGCCAGCTTTCTGGCCAATCAAGAAGCCGGGTGGTGAGTCATTACTGTACACGCCACCCGGCTTCCTGATTGGCTGGGAAGCCGGCTCCATGCTCCCTCGTCACTTGATACCGCATCATCTAGCCCTTTGGAGGTCATGGACATCCAGCATCATCCAGTTCTTTCTTCCCCAGCCTGACTGACGCTGCCCGGCCCCTTTTATTCATTAGATTTCAGTTTCTTTCCATTATGGAGGCATATTCATCAATAATGGAGCATCACATGTGGGCGTTGTCTAGGTTTTGCATGCAAATACAGCCTGCTTAGGAACGCCCACTCCTCCAGACTGACACCCACCCATTGAGGCATTTTGATATTTGCATAACTCCTCCCCAGTGCCAACCCCCTGCTTACATCAGAGCTGAGGGCTCTTGAGAGGAGTATTGAAGCAGGGTGCTGTCATGTTTTCAGGAAGCTCTGTATAGCGCCCTGCCGGCCCCTCCCACCGGCCATGATCTGCCCGCGTGGCACAGAGACCCAGTGATGGTATCCCTGGTGGCAATAGGATTGCGGGGGACTAGACTCCGCACATCTTCAGTACATGAGGATCTATCACCACAAAGACAAATGACACCAGTGTGAGGAATTTAAAACTGTTTATTCAGAGTAGAAATACATGTCAGTAGTGTGGGGATCCATAAACCCCCCCTTGTGTAATCATGGTGGACTCTCCACATACATCACAGAGGTACCCCTAGGGTGCAATGCTCTGCAAGCAGACAGTATCAGCGCACTGCTCTGCACCTGTCAATGGTAATCGTCTGCATTGCTACACGTCCAGCAGCGGTGATCTGAAGCTCGGCACCATCAGTGCAGACTATCACTCTGGTCAGGGGTGTGAAGATCTGCAAGGCATTGATATCAACACATCTTGGAGTGCCCCAACGTGTGCAGATTATCTACAGCGAATAGTTGTTTTGGCCTTTCGGTGCCAATAATCATCCTGAGCACAATACGGTGCAGCCGGTTACGGAGGGAAGGTGCCGTGGTCTGAAGACCGCACCGGTATGTGCAGGCAGCGCTTCCATTGCACCCCTACAATAATGGCAGCCGGTATCTGGCGAGACCACTCAGAGATCTGTCAGATATGTCTCTCACTGAGCGGGGGGAAATCTGCCGCCGGTCAGGTGACCTGGTCTGCGCATGTACGAGAACAAAATGATCTGCAGATATCAGCGCAACGTTTCCTATCTGTTCACCATACACCTGCCTAACCTATCCGGTCCATCTGTATGCGGTCAGGCAGGCCCAGGCACTACCTACGTGGGCTGTACAATCAATGTAATGTGTGCGGTGGGCTTTAGAGGTGCAATGCTCTGCAGTGCCACTGTCAGTGCATTACATTCTTGTAATGCGGGACTATGTCTGTCACTTACACAACTCGTGGCAATCATCACACTATCCCTTCCGGCACTTCAATCCTGTCTGTGGAGCAAAGCGATACTCTGTCAGTGTACAATATCAGTGCAGTGCAAAGTCCACAGCAGCGGTGCAATAATCTGCAATGTGCCGCCTAGCTTCCCTTTTCACAAGGCCTAATGTGATAGTTGGGGATTGGAGGGGGGCTTACATAAAACAGCTGCGCACTGTTCTGTGGTTATGGATGATTCGGAAGAACCTTCAAGCATTATAAACGATCAGTGGTGCGATGCTCTGCAGTCAATAGTGCAGATCTCTTCCAATAGTGCACGGCGCTGTGATGTTCTGCTGGTTTGGATGGACATACACTTTAAATGACACAAGTGGGTGGATAAGGGCACCCAGTGGATGGTCAGCCCAGAATGGAAATGGAACCGATCCTTGAATTCACCTGAACTCGAGGGCCGGTTCACCCAAAACTAATATCTCTTCTTCACCTTTACCATATAAGAAACAGTGCAATGCTCTGCATCGAGTGTCAGTGCAGTCTGAGCCCTGCATAGGACAGACATGACTGACTATACGACATGAGAGTGGGTCTGTACCCGGGTCTGTAGGGGAAGAAGCAGGAAATATGTCATCGGTGCAAATGTTTGATCACAACCCAGAGGCGGCAGGCGCAATGCTCTGCAAAAGGACAGCAACAGCAACGTTATCTGGGTACACCCCGCAGTGCAATGCAAGGGGTTTGGTGAAGAGGATTTTACTTACCAGAGGTCAGAGTTCACCTCTGCTCTGGCTCGTGGACTGTCCCTCGTAAGGGTTACGTGATGACTTTAGAGAGAGTAAAGTGTGGAAGAGGCTGCAGGTGTCGGTCTTGGAGCCAGAGGGAGCGGGCATCGGGTAAGTAAAAGTCCTTCACACAGGTCCCCTAGACAGGAATGAGAAGTTAACCCTTACTGTCAAAGCAGAACTCTGGGCTAATCAAATCTTAACCCTTGCAGTGGGGCTACCCCAGCACAGCAAGGGTTAAGTGCTCATTTTGTCTACGGGGCTAAAATAACAAAAGTAAATGCACCGGATCCACAATGCCGGCTTACTCTTAGGCCTGGTTCACACCTGTACGTTTTGTAGCACTTTCAACGCTCTACAAAACGCTCAAACATGAAAATGCCATTGTTTCCTATGGGTCTGGTTCCCACCTTGCCGTATTTCAGCCCGTCTGAACGCGCTACAAAACGGCCTACGCCTGAAAAGGTACATGAGCTTCTTTGCGGCGTTTTTATCGCGCATTTCCATTGGGATACAGCCAAGTAGCCCTCGGAAACGCGTGTTTTTTTAAACCGCGAATCGTGGTAAAAACGTGCGTCACGAAACGCGCATATTCAATACGCCAAGGTCTGAACAGAGCCGAACACGGTTCCCTCCAGCCTGTCCCCTCCACTCCAGTGATGGTATGTCCCTCGGCGTCAATACACTGTATAGGATGTGATGACTCACAGGACCTTAGACCGCTGGAGCAGAGGGGGAGCGAGGCTGAGCGGAGCGGTCTAAGAGCAAGCCGGGGTTGTGGTTCGGGTGAGTATAAGTTTGTTATTTTAGCTTAACCCTTGCAGTGCTGGGGGACAGTAAAAAAAAAAGCAGACCATTCATTTCACTTGGAAAGTCCGCTTTAAGACAAAAAGGTCATTTATAAAACAGAAACATCCGCCTTCTGCCGATCGGCCTCTGCGCACGACTCTGCGGCCACACTCATACATTCTCATACCGTGCTCTTGTCTACAGGGATTGTACCTGACAATGTAGAGCTTGGATTGGATAAGGTACATAAAAGTAAATTCAGCCAATCGGGTATTCTGCCAGACGGACAGAATATTATTGTGCGGATCAATGAGATCCCATCCCGGACGACGATTCTGCATTTCCAGTGTGAAGCACCTAAAGTTGAGTCACCTTCGTAGGAGGTGCTGTAGTTCTACTAAATGGCCTCTAGATGGCGATATCTGAGCATTTCTGGATGGCAAAGGCCAAGTAAAGCCGCTAATGTACCCAAAGCAGGTGGCCGACGTGGCTCTATGCCAGTGGTAGGCAAACGTGGCACTCCAGCTGTTGAGGAACTACAAGTCCCATGAGGCATCGCAGGACTCTGACAGTCACAACCATGAGAATTTGTAGTGTCACTACAGCTGGCGTGCCGAGGTTGAATGTCCCTGCTCTATGCTCACATTCTAACACGCCCTATGCCCAAGGTCGCCATTAGGAATCATTGGGCCCCTTACAGCCTACCTGGCACAGCCGCCCACATCACTTGTAGTTGACAAGCTGCGCAGGCACCGCAGGGAGTTCTCATTGGAGGAAGCTGTGTGGGCAGCCCCTGCCGTCCTTATGGGGGCCCGGTACGTGAGGGCTGGTTTACCCCCTATCAGGGGCCCTGCCTATGCCTCTCTAATGTACCCTGTTCTTTCTAGCCCATAGATGACCCCGATACAGAATTGATAAACTCCTCTTTATCTTTGTGCAATTGCTCATAAACAGTGAAGACTTCTTTTCTCAAAAGCTCCAAAAGTAAATAAATAAAGCTTTGTTCTGTGACCCCCCCCCGACACACGTCCCAATAAATACACTCACATTCCACTAAATAAAAGGAGTGACTAAAAATCTCTCGCTTCCCAGATATGTTTCAAGAGATAACTTAGCTGTCCGCAAAGGAAACCTTCATCTAAATCGGGAAAGCCAAAATGGCGAACGTCGCCCGGCAAAGATATTTGCGCTTTCACAGGAATTAATCACTCAGTAACTTCCTACCCCAGAAGCAATATCTCTATTTGCACATTGTCCCCTGTATAAGCTCCAACCAGAGGGACTTGGAACTTATATGGGGCATCTCCTCTAGGCTCCAGCATGAGGACGAAGCAGTGGCGGGGAAGAGGGGGAACCTATGACTCCTTCTTAATCCTACATGCCGAGGGACGATGGAAGTCAGGTGCAGAGACACCATGGGGCCTATCAATGAACCATTTTAAGGGCCCTTTGCCCAGTGAATATCTGTGAACGTTCGTTTTGGGCAAGTAATGACTGAAACAAAACGTCCTCAACATATTTTATTTTCAGGTGGAATGTATTGTGATGTAATACTGCATTATGGCCACCAGATGGGGCTGAGGGGCATAGGCAATATAGGAAATAATTACTTTTCCTGCAGCTCACCATGTCAGCCTACTAATGGGTTGACTCCTCCTCTTGACCCCATAGGACATCCCCTAAAAACATAATAAATAGAGGGGTTACCCTTGTTTGCGCTCTGGATACCTCCATGTGTGCTGTCCCACCCTGGTTCAGCCTCTCCAGGGTGGAAGACTCCTTGTCGGGTGGTAAATCCTCCATAGTGGGGGTTCCCTTGTGCCAGGTTCATTTTAGTGGTTTAAATAGCTGCGCTCTTCTGTCTGGGGGCAAGTTGTTTTTCACAGGTGGCCGGCTGTTTTATTTTGGTCCCTCTGTGCCCAGGGTCCCCTCACTCCCCTTGCTGTTTCCCCTTGTTGCTACCTGCCCCTGGCTTGGTACTCCCTGTGCCTCTGTACCCCTGGATTGGTACCTGCATGCCTCTGGCTTGGTACTGCCGTGCCTCTGGCTTGGTACTCCCTGTGCCTCTGTACCCCTGGATTGGTACCCCATGCCTCTGTACCCCTGGATTGGTACCTGCATGCCTCTGGCTTGGTACTCCCGTGCCTCTGGCTTGGTACTTCCTGTGCCTCTGTACCCCTGGCTTGGTACCTCCATGCCTCTGGCTTGGTACCCCCATGTCTCTGTGCCCCTGGCTTGGTACCCCCATGACTCTGTACCCCTGGATTGGTACCTGCATGCCTCTGGCTTGGTACTTCAATGTCTCTGTGCCCCTGGCTTGGTACCCCCATGACTCTGTACCCCTGGATTGGTACCTCCATGCCTCTGGATTGGTACCTCCATGCCTCTGGCTTTGTACAACCCTGCCTGTGCCCCTGGATTGGTACCCCCATGCCTCTTGCGTTGTTACTCCCATGCCTCTGGCCTCTTTGCCCCTGTTGCTTTGCCTCATCTTGCTGGGTTCCCCGCTGCCTTGTGCCACATCTGGGCGTCTATGCTCTTCAGCTCCATCTAGTAGCCACACTGCAGTATTACATCACAATGCATTCAACCTGAAAAGAAAACACATTAAGAACATTAATTCTTGTCCTTATTCGCACATAACAATGTTCACAGATGCTGGATTTTGTCTAGGGTCTAAAACAGGGGTAGGCAACCTTGGCTCTCCAGCTGTGCTAAAACTGCAAATCCCATCATGCTTCTGCTGCCTCTGGGAGTCATGCCTGTGGCTTGCAATGCCTTATGAGATTTGTAGTTTCAGCACAGCTGGAGAGCCGAGGTTGCCTACCCCTGGTCTAAAATAAAAAAAGTTATACTCAGGGATGGGTGGTTGTTAGAGCGCTTCCTCCAGCCCCTCCTCCTCCAGTAATGGTATATCCCTCAGCGTCCTCACGTCCAATACACACTGTATTGGA
>NW_017307142.1:479042-480013 GCF_000935625.1 Nanorana parkeri | reverse complement strand
GGGGGACAACAAAATGTGCAAGATGAACTTACCGATGGCACCCCCCCCAAGTCCCTGCTGCACATAGCTGTGTTATGCCACCCGGATTAGTGGTCCGCACACTGCACTTCACAGCCCCACATTCTGTAATCATCATAATGCTCGCTTATTGGTCTGCAGGGTCACATGACACATGCTGACCAATAAGAAGCACGTCTGACTTTTGGGACCAGGTCTCTGGCTCAGAAGAGCTTCTCATTGGTCACTAGGCCGCTCACCATTTGTGAGCATTATGATGATTGCAGACTGTGGGGGTGTGTGGTGCATTGTATGGTGTACGGACTACGCCAGGTGGCAGTGGCATCACACAGCTAAGTGCAGGAAGGACTGGAGGGAGGTGAGGAGGGTGCTGCAAGTTCATTCTTTGATGTTTTGTGAAAAGCGAACGCACCCATACACGGATTCTGACTAAACGGAAAAACATTGAGGTGACCATGGCCCTGTCGGCATCCCTTCACTTGGCAAAAGTCAATTGATCAATTGACTTTTGGTAAAGGAGCTGGTCTGAAAATGTTCAGCCGAACCCCGCCAGCATCCAATCAGACGCAGGCACTGTCCGGGTCCCGCTCCATTGGCTGCTGAATACCACCCCCGGCAGTGGCAGATTCTTCCATCTATTGGCGTACGGCCAGCCTAAGCCTTTGTTCTCCAGCTAAACAAAAGCAAAACTATAGACAGCTCCTCATTGGATTTTTAAGATTCTACCGGCATTGGTAACCTCTTGCAGCATAACCGCTTCCGTGTGCAGGACGGCATGTCCCACAATGCACCAGGATACTCTACATTCACTGTATGCATCTTTACATTCACAAAATAAAGGCCGTTCAGGCTAAGAGAAAGGTCTACCGGCCATCTAAAAAAAAAAGCCCAATGTCCTTACATGCAAAATATACAATCCTTAGAAAATGACATTCAGTGTTCCTCTGACTCCC
>NW_017307142.1:461683-479018 GCF_000935625.1 Nanorana parkeri | reverse complement strand
CATCACTGTATGATGTCAGTATTATAAAAACAGGGGGAGAACCTTGAATATTGATACTGAACCCGAGCCCAGGGGGGTAACCGGATGTGTACATTCTGAAGGTGCCGTGTCTTCGGGTACATGTGAACGAGAGCGTGGCGGGTGATGGGGGGTGTTAGATATTTGGATGTGGCCCATCGCCGCTGATAGCGGACATTTCTGGACATCGCTTTGTGGTTTCTGAGAGTCTCTTCCGTGTGCCTGGATTCCGTGTGCCTGGATACCGCAGAGGGGGCTGATGAGCGACACTCTCTTCATCGGCTAGTCACCCCCAGCAGGCGTTTCATGTTCTCATACACCACGTAGCTAATGCTGACAGCGGGTATCACTTTCATGAAGTTCGGAGCGATTCCTCGGTACAGGCCCAGGAACCCTTCCCGAGCCACGATGTAACGGAACAGAGCTACCATGGACAGCTGCGGGGCGTCCTGGATTGTGGCTGGAAGAAAGAAGCATTATATGTAAGAATGAACACGGCAACTCTTATGGCGCAAGCTCCTGCAACATACAACATGTGACGAGGGGAAGAGACCGGCAGGAAATGATTTCCAGTGTTATATGAAAGGCGACATCCCCGTCTTCTTATATACACTATATTGCCTATTCCTAAACCTTGTGGACGCCTTCCTAGAAGAGTTGAAGCTGTTATAGCGGCAAAGGGCGGAGCCAACCCAATACTGAACCCTACAGACTAAGACTGGGGGGCCATTAAAGTTCATGTGCGTGTAAATATAAAATTGGCAATATAGTGTATGTGCACTCGGCTCATTCTCGTCAGCTGATGGCGTGTTAAAAGAGGAACTTTACCCAAATCTTCAAAATAACAACAAAGGCGTCTTCAGGGCTTGTTTCCCCCAGGCCGCGCGTCAACTGCAATGTCCCGTGGCCGGAACGCAAGGGATTGCATATATAAAGTCTCCTTGCGTTCTGGGGGGGGGAGGGTACATGGCAGTGCCGTTCAAGTCAATTTACTGCATGCCCTATTTTTTGCGATGCCACCGCACTGGAACGCAGGGCATTTTATTACCACGCGGTCCTGTGCGGCCCATGGTACTGCAGGCGGGGGGTGTGTCTGCAGTGCCAGTGTCTTGAATGGCACTGCCACGCCCCTTCCCGCCCCAGAACGCAAGGAGAATTTATATATGCGATCCCTTGCGTTCCGGGCACGGGACATGGCGGTAGACGCACGGACTGGTGGAAACAAGCCCCTAGCAATGTTTTAGTTCAAAAGTTTTTATTATTATTTTCATTGAGGCATATACAATGTCCATCTACATACTACAATGTAACAGAACAACATAAAACAAAAAGACAGTCTTCGGGATTCCTTATTTTTCCATCTCTAGTATCTGGTCTCAATTGTCGACACAAGCCTACCGTTTTTTATTTCGGCTCAAGCTGGCCCCCTGCCCAGCTTCCCGCTCTAAACTTCGGCCTTAGCGGAACTATTCCTATTTTACCCCCTGAAGATATACCTACGTCCCATCTTGTTATCTTGAGGTTAGCAATCACTCGACCGATGGTCTTTTCAAGTGTATTCCAGGCAAAAATGCTGGATTCTGATATAAAGGGGCCAGCGGGGTGTGGGACGAGCTGATATTTTTGAATGTTTTCACACGGTCCCAAAGGGTTAAAGAGTTAGAAAGAGTCGGGGCCATAATGGAAGGGCGTAATCTTGAAGGTAACCATTTCAATAAGTCTAGAGGCAGATCTCTAGCTGCCTTGGATTCCATGAGAGCCCAATCTGGTGGTTCCTCCGCTACATAAATAGCAGATAGCTGAGCTATCCGTGCGGCCCGATAATAATTATATATATTTGGGACCCCTAACCCCCCAGACTCTCTGGCGCTATATAGTGTGACTCTAGGTAGAAACATTCTCCAATTCAGCTCACTTTCCAGGTCAGCGATGTTGTCCTCGATTGTTCCCTTCTCCGGCCTTCTCCAAACTCTTCACCCTTATGTGACTAACCCTGTTAAACTCCAAACATTTGGCATCAACTGGCTAACACAGTACAATACTCTACTACTATAACGTTCCTAGATAAAGAGCAAGTCCCTCACATTCCCACCTTGTGCCTGCATGCGTGTCCTGACCAGGGCTAACGGGTAGCTGGCAATCTGCCCACATGTGCTGGATACGGTCCCACAAGCCAACAGGACCAGAATTCCTGGATTGGGGCTGCTGCCAGCTTGGTACCTCTGTAACCACGTGTTCTTCAGAGTCTGTGATGGGGAAAGAATCGGATGTTATTACAAAGGAAATTAAAAAAATGAGGCCAATAAAAAAATGAGGCCAATAGTCAGTCACCTGTGAACTTGTCACATCTCCCCCCCCCCCTTTTCCCCCCCCCCCCCCCCCCCCCTCACTATAATTATCTCGCATCTCCCCAACTATAATTATCATAGGCATTATAAGGTGCCTGCAGGTCCATGTATTATCATCAACACCTTTTCTGTACAACCCCCCCTACCGATCCAGTGTCCAAGGACTAACAGTCTTTGACTTTCTCTCTGAAGCCGTCCATGTACTCCACGAATATTCTCATTCAGCCCCGCTGACCTAACAAGAAAATATAATAATTGAACCCCCCTGCTGGGCTATTGTATAGGAATGCTCCGATACCTTCCCTGATACCGGAACTTCTGGTCAGACGAAGATTTCCTCTGACCGGCAGTGCTGTAAAGTAACATGGAGCCGGCTTCCCGTGCGATCAGGTAGCTGGGCGGCGAGTAAGGACCCGCCTCCTGATTGGCCGGGAAGCCGGCTCCCAGCATCGAGCCGGACAGAACAGCGGGCTCCTTCCTGATTGGCCAGGTAGCCAGTTTCCCGGCCAGCCAGCATCGAGCTACTCGAACAGACGGCTCAATGCTGATTGGCTGGAAAGCTGGCTTTCCAGTCAATCAGCATCGAGCTGGCTTTCTGCCAATCAAGAAGCTGCAAGGTGGGTCATTTACTTGCCACCCGGCTTCCTGATTGGCTGGGAGGCCGACTCGATGCTGACTGGCTGGAAAGCCAGCTTCCCAGCCAATACCCATTGAGCCGGCTGTTCGGCCAGGAAACCGTCTTCCCGGCCAATCAGCAAGGAGCCGGCTGTTTGGCCCGGATCGATGCTGGGAGTCGGCTTCCCGGCCAATCAGGAAGCCGGGCAGCGTGCAATGGTGCGCTGCCCGGCTTTCTGATTGGTCGGAAGCTGGCCAATCAGGAAGCCAGGAACCGTGTAATCATTACACGGCACCCAGCTTTCTGATTGGTCAGGAAGCCGGCTTCATGCTCCCATGTCACCTCATGACGAGGGAGCATGGAGCCGGCTTCCCGGCCAATCAGTAAGCCGGGAGCCGCGTCATTACACAGTGCCTGGCTTCCTGATTTGTCAGAAAGCCGGCTCCATGCTTTCTCGTCACCTAGTTATGAGAAGCATGGGGACGGCTTCCCTGCTAATCGGCAAGCCGGGTGGCGAATCTTTACACGCTTCCTGAATGGGACTTCCGGTATCGGTGAGTACCGAAAACAAAATATCGGTACTCATACTCGATATCGAAATACCAGTATCGGTGCATCCCTAGTATATAGGATTGTTAGATTGTAAGCTCCTTGGGGCAGTGCTATATAAATGCCTGTAATAAATGATTCAATTTTCAATTAAGAAATACAATTTGACTTGCATGTTAACCAGTGGGGGGCGGGGGGGACACAAGGGAAGTCATGATATGTGTTCAGCATTAAACGTACCTCGTACACTGCCAAGTCAATGCCTGCGTACGGCACGATACCCAGCAGGTTCGGAAGGTAGCCCTTAGAGAACGCTCTCACCCCCTCGGTGCGCAGGATATGCCGAGCGCAGTCTGACATCCCAGAGAACTGACCAGTGTGCCGGAGAGCCAACCGAGTCTTCAATACCTGGGAGATGTACAAAGGACAAAGACTAATTACTGCAATGGTTGCTGAAGCAATGCATTATGGGAGAGTAAGCCAAGTGCCTCAAACCATAGCAACTGACTGCGGTGTTCTAATTGGTTGTAATACCTACAACTCGCTCACTGTTCTTTGTGCTGTCGTACTTTTATGTCCCTCCTCACCTCCTGTATTCTGCTTTGAAAAAGTCTTTTTACAGAGCCCAATAGCTCAAGCTGAAATTTACACACACAAGTGAATGAATCAGAGCAGTGAGTCCTCCTCTCCTCTCCATACAGCTCCATCACAGACCTAACATCTGATAGGAGATTCCTGCTGCTGTGCTCTCCTAAAAAGCCGAACTCCAGAAATAACATAAGTGACACCCCCCCCTTCCCAGATATTACTACTCACGGACAACCCCCAAACCAAATTCATACCTTTTTCCAGCAGTCTTATAGGCAGTCCAATGACGTCACCAATGCGTTTACCTCTGTGGTGATCACCGTCAGCCCAGCCTGCATTATGACGCACCCCCTAGGGCAGGGGTGGGCAAAATCCAGCCCTCCAGCTGTTGTGAAACTACAAATCCCATGAAGCATTGCAAGATCCTCACAGTCACCGACATGACTCCCAGAGACAGATGGATCATGGGATTTGTAGTCTCACCACAGCTGGAGTGCTGGAGTTTGCTTCTGATCTAGGGGACGTGTTAATGAATGGCTGGGCTTACAGGAAGTGGGCAGAATGACACAAAAGTAGAGAATGTCAATATATTTTTTTATAAGGGGGAGGAGGAATCTAAACATTAAAAATACAATTCCTGCCGATCTACTTTAGCTGTAACAAAGAAAGCGGCATCCAGTGGTGTGGTGAGGACTGCGATGCAGATTATTTGGCAGATAAAATGGCTCCTTTATATGTATCTAGTCTCTGCATTTAGATGTTTGCCGGGCAGTTCTGGGAGTCCCGTGCTACCGATCACTTTAAAATCCCGTACAATAAAAAACAAATTGATCCAAAAACACTATGAAAGGTTATTCACACAAGGGTGAGGAGTTTGGAGGAGGCCGGAGAAGTGAACAATCTAGGACAACATCGCTGAACTGGAAACATTCTCCAACTCATCTCACTTTCCAGGTCAGCGATGTTGTCCTAGATCAGTGGTTCTCAACCTTCCTAGGGCCGGGACCCCTTGGTAACATTTGCCAAGTTGTTGTGACCACCAACGGTAACATTTAGGGATGACGCGGCTGCTGCAGCGACATCTGGCGGCGTGGCGGGAGAACTGACACTGCTGCGCTAGGAGAGGGCTGAGGAGGACTCTCACCTAGCACAGCAGAAATCACACAGCGACCCCACAGGTTGAGAACCACTGCTTAAAGGAGACAACGAATCCCAGACGGATACAACAAATCGCAGAAATAGTCCATTATACTATAATGTTCTATTGCTGGGATTTGTAGTCCTCTGTGGTTGGTGTTATTCTGCGATATAATAGGCGACCTCTGGCAAATCGCCATTCGACCCCTGACAGGGTCGCGACCCACAGGTTGAGAACCGCTGTCCTGGATTGTTATCTTCTCCGGCCTTCTCCAAACTCTTCACCCTTGTGTGAATAACCTTGATAGTCTGCAAGGCTGCGAACTGGAGATGTCTGGCAACTACAAATCTCTATGTGAAAAAAACAATGGCCGGGGAGTAAATACACACATGGCGGTCACAACAAGATTGGAGTTCTATGTAAGAACTCAGAGAGCACAGACTAGAGATTCCCCTCTAACGGCTCCATATCATCCCTCCGGGTCCTCACCTCCATTGGATATATGACGGTCTGTGCGATGGCTCCGGCCAACGACCCCGCAATGAACCTCTCTTGGACCCGCAGCGTTTCGTGCTGACCACGGATGACCTTCTTTATCTAGACAGGAAAACCAAGCTTGTTAGCGTTTCTTCTCCTGCGGCTACGTTTTATAAAGCAATCACCCTCATCACAACATATTTTACATTCTTTTAGACTTTCAGTGCCGGAAACAAGTCTAAAAAAGCATGTCCCTGACCTATAGCCTTAAAGAGACAGTGTCACCAGGCTCATACAGGGCCCAATGATAGCGTCCTTGTAATGGGGCCCCCTACCTGCCACTCCTGCTTCTGTCACAGTTGGGGACAATATCTGGTGGAGCATGTGACCTCCTTACATGTGAAAGTCCTTGGGTCTGTGAAAGCCCTTGGGTCTGTGAAAGTCTTTGGGTCAGTGAAAGCCCTTGGGTCTGTGAAAGTCTTTGGGTCTGTGAAAGCCCTTGGGTCTGTGAAAGTCCTTGGGTCTGTGAAAGTTCTTGGGTCTGTGAAAGTTCTTGGGTCTGTGAAAGCCCTTGGGTCTGTGAAAGCCCTTGGGTCTGTGAAAGCCCTTGGGTCTGTGAAAGCCCTTGGGTCTGTGAAAGCCCTTGGGTCTGTGAAAGTTCTTGGGTCTGTGAAAGTCCTTGGGTCTGTGAAAGTCCTTGGGTCTGTGAAAGCCCTTGGGTCTGGCGGTCTATTGCTAGGCCTGAGCACTGCCACATGACAGAGGGAGGGATGTCACTGCTGCCTCTAGCGTCTGACGTCAGTCGGCCGGCAGGAACAGCAGGGAAGGATTGACAAGGTGATTATCAGTACGCTGGAAGGGGTGGTATTTGCAGTTGCCTTGAATGGGCAAGGTAGCATTGTCTCTTTAAAGTAGATCTGTCATGAGAGAAGTATGGTGGCTGTCATTGCAGACCTTTCCATCTGAAATACCAGTTTCCTGGCTGTCATGCTGGTGCTCCAGGTTTCAATGCTCTCGGAGTCAAAGTTACTGAGCCAATTGCTGACAGCCAGCGATAGGCACAATACCTACCTTCATAAGGAGGCCAGCCATGGCAGCCCATATATTTCCCTAATGACAGGTACACTTTAACTTAACCCTTGAAGTGGCGGCACCTAGGGTTCCACAACCTGCAGTGCCTGCCCAAACCTTCCTGTCATGGGCAAATGCCAATCCGTTCCGACACACAAACCTTCGACGCAGCCATGTATTACCAGAGCTTGCTGCTAAGATCTGCCCCTACAGACTTCGAATGGCCCATGATTATGATGGGCAGCCTCACTGGCCAATAGGAATAGGCAAATATAGGGTGGCAGGAAGCTGCATATCTGGAGGAGCAACTTCACTAAAAGTACTTTGAAGGACAGCTCTATCTTTAACAAATCAAGTGAGCCTTCATCGACTGCAGCACTGTACTCATGTCAGAGTGGGCTTGATGTCCTGGAGAGTCTCTGAGAGCTTGAGGAAGGGGGAGCAGCACAAGAGAAGCCCAGGGAGTGAGAAGAAGCCAAGGTGGTGAACAGGGGGAGGGTAAATGCTTCCTAGTCAAGTGTAGGTAGATAGAAGAACCCTCCGCACACCTCACAGCATTCCCAGCCTATGCAACAGTGGTGCTCGCAGTGATGACCACGGATGGCGCCGTGCAGATACAAGATAGAAGACAAGGATCGCCAGCACTCAGCAATATCTTTCAATATGTCCATTTAATTGGACAGATTGTCACAATAACAAATGCCAACGTTTTGGGGCCACCCAGGGTCCCTTCCTCAGCGCGAAAAGGATGTGACAGGAAGACATCTTACTTGTTCATACGCCATGAATTTGATAGCAGACTCTGGAGCTATTTTCAGTACATTGATACCGTTCCCCCGCCACAGTGAGCGCAATCCTCCCTCTTCAATCATGGCTTTCACTCCCTTCAACATGGAGAGCCCCCCCTGAGATTGTTTTCCGTGTACCTGTAAAGATCACGAGAAAGATGAACATGTAGCAGTGACACAAGTTATGAAGAGTTCATCACTGTTATACTACGTGTAACCATTACATATTATTTCCTGTACAGATACAGTGCTAAGGTACAGCACGTCACAGAGCACGCACCTCCGTTCACACCAGTCCCTGCCCCGCAGCAGCTTATAATTTACAGGTACATTAACAAAAGGAGCAGCCTGGCCATATGTCACTCAAACTACCGGTATGCTTTTGGCCTGTGGGAAGAAACCAAATCACCTGGAGGAACCCAATACAAATGAAGGGGCAGCACAGTGGTTTGCAGCACTGGCTTCCCCGGTTCGAATCCCAGCCAGGTCACTATCTGCATGTTGTCAAAGTGTTTGTTTGGGTTTCCTCCCACACTCTAAAGTTATGCTGGTAGGTAATTTAGCTCCTGCCTAAGCTGGCCCTAGTATGTATAAGAGACAGGGACCTTACACTCACCGGCCACTTTATAAGGTTGGACCCCCTTTTGCCTTCAGAACTGCCTCAATTCTTCGTGGCAGAGATTCAACAAGGTGATGGAAACATTCCTCAGAGATTCTGGTCCATATTGACCGGATAGCATCACAGGCCCAAGGTGTGCCAAGAAAATATCCCCCACACCATTACACCACCACCACCACCAGCCTGAGCTGTTGATACAAGGCAGGATGGATCCACGCTTTCATGTTGTTTACACCAAATTCTGACCCGACCATCCGAATGTGGCAGCTGAAATCCATCAGACCAGGCAACGTTTTTCCAATCTTCTATTGTCCAATTTTGGTGAGCCGGTGCGAATTGCAGCCTCTGTTTCCTGTTCTTAGCTGACAGGAGTGGCACCCGGTGTGGTCTTCTGCTGCTGTAGCCCATCTGCTTCAAGGTTGGACGTGTTGTGCGTTCAGAGATGGTATTCTGCAGACCTCGGATGTAACGAGAGGTTATTTGAGTTACTGTCGCCTTTCTATTAGTTTGAACCAGTCTGCCCATTCTCCTCTGACCTCCGACATCAACAAGGCATTTCCGTCTACACAACTGCCGCTCACTGGATAGTTTCTCTTTTTCGGACCATTCTCTGTAAACCCGAGAGATGGTTGTGCGTGAAAATCCCTGCAGATCACTGTTACTGAAATACTCAGACCAGACCGTCTGGCACCAACAACCATGTCACGTTCAAAGTCACTTAAATCCCCTTTTCTTCCCCATTCTGATGCTCGGCTTGAACTTCAGCAAGTCGTCTTCACCACGTCTAGATGCATAAATGCATTGAGTTGCTGCCATGTGATTGGCTGATTAGATATTTGTGTTACCAAGCGTTTGAACAGGCGTACCTAATAAATTGGCCAATGAGTGTATATTGTAAGCTCCTTGAGGGCAGGGACTGATGTGAATGTGCAGTTTGTAAAGTGACTGCGCTATATAAATACCTGTATTTATAGGAAAGTAATAGGGAGCGGTTACAAGCTCAACGCATATAAGATCCTGGAAATGAAAGTAGAGCTTATAACGCAGTCATTAAAATCTCATGTAATCTTTAAAACGTGACTGTCATTTCAAAGGTTATTTTCAAACTTTCTAAATCAGCTTGTCAGGAAGCCGGAGCCAGAGCCGGGATTCTTTCACCGCCGTTTGCGCGTGTGCCTGGTGCAGCTAATAGAGTTGTATCACGTGCAGCGTCTCTGCGTAAACGTGCGGGCGCGCTGACGTGTTGTTTGAGTTTTTGGCGCCCTCTGGGCTATATAAGGCTGTTACTACCAAACCTCCTTTGCTGTCAGATCGTCAGCTTCCCTGTGTTCCTGAAAATGTTTCTGTTATCTTGACCCGGCTTGGCTTTGACCCTTCTGCTTCTCTCCAGTGATTAGACCCTCGGCTTGCTCCAGACCATCCTCCTGCCTCTGTACTGCGTAGCCTGTACCTTGACGACCTTGGCCTGTCCTGACTATTCTGCTATCCTTGCCCGCTGGACCTGCTACCATCTCTGCTACTCCCGCTCATCGGATTCAGCTACTACTGGCACTCCTGCCCCTCTGTGCCCCCGGCGCTCCTGTACCCATCCAGGTGCCCCAGGACCAGAGAAGTGAGAGAGGCCGCCCCCGACATCTCAGACTCCTCTAAGGTACGTGACACAGCCCTTTTCATTAAAATAATACCTGGTGATCCTTCCTGTCATGGGATGCAATGCTTGGTACCCATCTCCTAACTGCTCTCCTGCGTTGTCACCCTGTCGCATGTGCGTCCAATAGAGACCACAAGCGACAAACTGCAAAGGGTCCCAGAACACCAAAAATATAAGAGAGTGGTGTGGACTGTTTAGTTATCATGATGCACTACAATAGGTAGAGCCCAACCTCACAGGACACAATCAGCTTGTTGAATTACAACTCTCCCTGAATATTTATTTTGTTTTGGTTGGCATAAGGCGGAGTTTCATCCACTGACACCAGTATGGAGATCACCTTCTACCCCTCGGGACATCCTTCTATGGGGAATCCACTATGGGAACAGAGGTGGTGATGTCAGCATTGTACTGGATTCCAAGGAATACATGGAGAATATGGAGACCACTTTCTACCCCTCGGGACATCCTTCTATGGAGAATCCACTATGGGAACAGGGGTGGTGATGTCAGCATTGTACTGGATTCCAAGGAATACATGGAGAATATGGAGACCACTTTCTACCCCATGTGACATCAAGAGCTTCTGGTATCAGTTGATCTCCCTGGTTCCTCTGTTTTCAATGCATTCTTCTATGGGGAATCCACTATGGGATCAGAGGTGGTGATGTCAGCATTGTAGGGGATCCTGCCAAGGCATACATGGAGAATATGCTCCAGAGTGGAAAACCAGGATGGTCAGCTGATTGAAGATCCCTGATTATACCAGCAAGATCAGAGGCAAAGGACAATCTCCCTCTCACAAAAGAGGACAACATTTAAGACCTGTAGAGGGACCTCATCCTTCCCCTTTTCTATCCAAGAATAAAAAATACGTTTTAGGTAGAGTTCCTTTTCCTGTTCCAATGAAATAAAACGCATATCACACAATTCAACCAACATCAGCTTGATCGGCAGACTGTGACTGTAGAGAACAGCTTATGTCTAGCAATTCGATTGGCAGGATTGGAATCTATACTCGACCACTATTGCCTACCCAGTAAAGGTTAGACACCAATAATGTCGGCATAAAGACACGGGCTTGGCCAATAATAGCGTGCATTGTTTTAGGAAACTTGTGCAAAGAAAAAATGGGGGCTGCCATTTAATGACTTACTTCTGAAAATGTTGAAAGCCTGACTGTGATTGTGACTCCCTGATTTAAAGGAGAACTATGGGGTCAGGGCTTTTCCCCATAGTTCTCCTAAGGGTAATGGGAGGACACAAACTAGCGTCCTCCCGTCACCCTAAGCTCAGTATACCGCGAGCTGTAGCTCGTGGTATACTGAGACGTCGCAGCCGGAACGGATCCCGACAATTATGTCTGGATCCGCCCAGCTGCGTGAGTGACAGCTGGCTCTGCCTATCTAGAGGCAGAGCCAGCTGTACCCGCCCCCTCCCCCGTCCGTTCCGCCAGTCAGCGATGGAGGATTGGACAGGGGATGGGGGAATCCAGTCCCCCCCTTGTCACGGCTCTCTGTCAGCACAGGATCGAGAAGTGAGCGAGCGCCGGTATGTGTTCGCTCACTTCCCAATCTACTGAGCCGACATGTGACAGTTTCATTGTCACAGGTCGGCTCAGATTATGAGGATGAGGGAAAATCCCTCCCCTCATAGTTCTCCTTTAAATACTTCATGAGTCAAACAAGTACGCAGCAAAGTAAGGCAGAGCAAGATCTGAAATGCATGCTACTGCCAGGTCAGTGAATACAACATATCAGTATCATGTGAGCAGCATGACAGCCAAGCAAGTAACATTTTCAAAAGAAGAGGTCAGCAATGGCAGCCTCCAGGAATCAGTTTTCTATAAAGAATAATCATCCAACAGATGCAGACGCCCAGAGCTGCGGGTTGACTGCTGAAGAATGTCATGCTCACCTGCATTAGGACTTTTAACCTGTCCAGGGGAGCAGTTCCTGTCCTTGACACGGCTCCCGCTACAGCTCCCGCCAGCAGCTGCTTCCACCACATACCAGAGCGGATCTCCTTCTGAGAGAACTCATCCGGAACTGCCAGTGACTCACCTATATCCAACATCTGAGGAAAGATAAGACATACATTGTCATATTACTGCAGAAAAATAAACAATGATTGGCTCTACTTACAGAAAGGTCCAACATCTACCATAACTTCTCCCTGAGGATCACTGACCTCAAAAAAAGATCCAATATCATCTGTCATATAATAACACACCAAGGAACAATGACCTGTCCTACATGGAAAAAAGATCCAACATCAACCACTATGCAACTACGAACTGAGGAAAAATGGCCTGTTCTACATGGAGGAAAGACCCAACACCAACCACCATACAACTGAACACTGAGGAACAATGATATGTCCTACATGGAGGAAAGACCGAACACCAACCACCATACAACTGAACACTGAGGAAAAATTGCCTGTTCTACATGAAGGAAAGACCCCACACCAATCACCATACAACTGACCACTGAGGAAAAATTGCCTGTTCTACATGAAGGAAATACCCAACACCAATCACCATACAACTGAACACTGAGGAACAATGATATGTCCTACATGAAGGAAAAACCCAACACCAATCACCATACAACTGAACACTGAGGAACAATGACCTGTTCTACATGGAGGAAAGACCCAACACCAACCACCATACAACTGAACACTGAGGAACAATTATATGTCCTACATGGAGGAAAGACCCAACACCAACCACCATACAACTGAACACTGAGGAACAATTATATGTCCTACATGGAGGAAAGACCCAACACCAACCACCATACAACTGAACACTGAGGAACAATTATATGTCCTACATGGAGGAAAGACCGAACACCAACCACCATACAACTGAACACTGAGGGACAATGGCCTATCCTACATGGAGGAAAGATCCAACACCAACCACCATACAACTGCATACCTACGAATGATGGCCTAGAAGAATGACCTCTTCTACAAAGGAAATATCCAACATCAACCACCATGCTGAGGAACAATGCAGTTCTACACGGAGGAAAGGTTTCAAAAATAACCATCATGTAACTGCACCTGTTCTACAAGGTGGCAAAAAACAGAACATCAACCACCATATAACTGCACAAGAGCAACAATGACATATATTACACTGTGGAAATATCCAGCATCAACCACCATATAATGGCACGCTAATGAACAATGACCTGTTTTGTATGGTTGTAAAGACAGAACATCAACCACCATAAAACTGACCACTAAGGAACAAAGACCTGTTCTACACGGTGGAAAGATCCACCATTAACTGCCATAATACTGCACGCCGAGGAACAATGAATGACCTGTCCTAAATGGAGTTAAAAATCCTAGGTTAACTGTTATATAACTGCAAACTGCAAATTCTACATGGCGTTAAAATCCAACATCAACTGTAATATAAATGCACATCAAGGAACAATGACCTGTTCTACATTGAAAAAAGACCTAAGATCAACCAACATATAACTAAACCCTGAGGAACAATTACCTGTTCTACATGGAGGAAAAGACTCAACGTCAACCACCATACAACTGAACACAGAGGAACAATGATCTGTTCTACAAGGAGGAAAGATCCAACACCAACCACCATACAACTGACCACTTAGGAACAATGACCTGTTCTACATGGAGGAAACATCCAACACCAACCACCATACAGCTGACCACTGAGGAACAATGACCTGTTCTACATGGAGGAAACATCCAACACCAACCACCATACAGCTGACCACTGAGGAACAATGACCTGTTCTACATGGAGGAAACATCCAACACCAACCACCATACAGCTGACCACTGAGGAACAATGACCTGTTCTACATGGAGGAAACATCCAACACCAACCACCATACAGCTGACCACTGAGGAACAATGACCTGTTCTACATGGAGGAAACATCCAACACCAACCACCATACAGCTGACCACTGAGGAACAATGACCTGTTCTACATGGAGGAAACATCCAACACCAACCACCATACAGCTGACCACTGAGGAACAATGACCTGTTCTACATGGAGGAAACATCCAACACCAACCACCATACAGCTGACCACTGAGGAACAATGACCTGTTCTACATGGAGGAAACATCCAACACCAACCACCATACAGCTGACCACTGAGGAACAATGACCTGTTCTACATGGAGGAAACATCCAACACCAACCACCATACAGCTGACCACTGAGGAACAATGACCTGTTCTACATGGAGGAAACATCCAACACCAACCACCATACAGCTGACCACTGAGGAACAATGACCTGTTCTACATGGAGGAAACATCCAACACCAACCACCATACAGCTGACCACTGAGGAACAATGACCTGTTCTACATGGAGGAAACATCCAACACCAACCACCATACAGCTGACCACTGAGGAACAATGACCTGTTCTACATGGAGGAAACATCCAACACCAACCACCATACAGCTGACCACTGAGGAACAATGACCTGTTCTACATGGAGGAAACATCCAACACCAACCACCATACAGCTGACCACTGAGGAACAATGACCTGTTCTACATGGAGGAAACATCCAACACCAACCACCATACAGCTGACCACTGAGGAACAATGACCTGTTCTACATGGAGGAAACATCCAACACCAACCACCATACAGCTGACCACTGAGGAACAATGACCTGTTCTACATGGAGGAAACATCCAACACCAACCACCATACAGCTGACCACTGAGGAACAATGACCTGTTCTACATGGAGGAAACATCCAACACCAACCACCATACAGCTGACCACTGAGGAACAATGACCTGTTCTACATGGAGGAAACATCCAACACCAACCACCATACAGCTGACCACTGAGGAACAATGACCTGTTCTACATGGAGAAGACAATAATCCAAACCCTTTAACCAGTAAGGCCCCGAGTTATTTTCACTTATGGGCCTATAAATAAAGTAATAACCTAAACACCGCAACAAGAACTTACAATTCGCTCATAGAAATGACACAATGACTTCACTATAAAGTGAGTCTATGATCTATTTTTACATATATGTGAATGCGCTGAGCATAAAAGGGGTCATGGGGGGGTGTCTGCTACGTGAAGCACAGTTCTCCTTCATGATGCTGCATCTACCCCCCACCGATATACTCACGGAGGAATGCTTCCAATAAGTGACCATGTCTTCCATATTGTGCAGCGGACTCAACAGGAAATGATCCCTCCATTCCAGCCAATCGATGGTCAGCGTTCCGTCACGGTCCATGCTATAATCATAAAGGAACACTGCGTCAGGTCCATGGAGGCGTGGTCTGTGTAATGACCGCAAGCTCCACAAGGTGGCAGACACATAAAAGTCTTTATATTATTGAAGAGAACACATTTTTTTGGCTATAGTTCTCTTCTGGGTCCCAGGAGTAAATTTACTAATGTACTACTGTGACTAGGGATGCACCCCACCGACACCGGTTTTTTGGAATCGAGTACCGATATTTTTTCTCCAGTACTCGCCGATACCGACTACCGACACCGGTGTCGTGTGTCCCGATTATCAGAAAGACGGGCGGCAGAGCATGACCCGATGCCAGGCTTCATGATTGCCTGGGAAGCCTGGCCTTCTGACTATGTAGGGAAGCCGGGCAGCGGGTCTTGAGGTGCCACCCAGCTTTCTGATTGGTTAGGAAGCCAGGATGCCTAGTAACAAGTGAAGCTAGCTTCCTAGCCAATCAGGAAGCCAGGTGGAAGGTCATGACCTGCCCCCCGGCTTCCTGATTGGTTAGGAAAATGGCTTCACTTGTTGCTAGGCAGCCTTGCTTCCTCACCAATCAGGAAGTCGGGAGGCGGGTCATGGCGTGCCCCCGGCTTTGTGATTGGTTAGGAAGCCAGGATGCCTAGTAACAAGTTAAGCCGGCTTCCTAGCCAATCAGGAAGCCAGACAACACGTCATGACCCGCCTCCCTAATTGGAAAGGAAGCTGGCTCCATGCTCCCTTGGCACTGCCGGTCAGAGGGAGATCTTCCTCTGACCGATGTTCTGGTATCAGAGGTAAGTATCGGAGCATTTGGGCGAGTGTGAGTACTCTGTATCGGTGCATCCCTAACTGTGACCCAAAGTCAGCATATTAAGGGCTACTGCCTGCTATATGCTGACAGCACGGAAACATCCTGCCAATGTTGTTGGGATCCACCCCGTTGCCTGATTGACAGCTGGCTCTGCCACAGCCGGCTGCGCCCTCCCGGATCTGTCCTTCCAATGAGAGGTGGAGGAACAAAGAGAGGGGAGGTTGGAATACCAGCAGGGAGATTGTGAGCTGAGCGATCAGCAGTCACATGATATGATTATGTCACATGATATGATTATGTCACGATATTAGCGCAACGGTGACCTCCACCCCCACCTCCCAACCCAATCAGCTGCTGCTATAGCTACCATATATGTCACAAGGGGGCAGAGGGCGTCCCCACCGCAACTGTCGTCACAGATTGGGCCGGGAGGTGGGGGTGGCAGTCACAGTGTTTAGCGGGTTTGGGTGAACCAGGGATTTCCGCTCACTTCCTGTTGTGGCTATCGGACAGGAAGTGAAGGGACACAGATGTAAAAATAAGCCTTCGTTCTCTCACCTCAGCAGGATTTTGTGGGCCTGGTCCAGGGTGATATGGACGCCGAGGCTCTGAAAACATTCCTGGATCTCCGACACGTCGATGCGACCTGAGAGGGTGAAAGAGAAACGCACGGATGATACATGACAAGGATGTAACCATTGGCCTTCCCTCACTGCTGAGGCATGATCCCCTTCCCCTCTACTCTGTGCAGGAGGACTCCGCCCCTCCAAGGAACCCTGCCATGAAAGACACATGTAGGCTGCCATTGGATTTCTGGCAGGATCAATGGCCGTTCTTTGTACTTATTGAACAGATATAACAAAACGCTTTCAATGGGATCTTAAACAGACCAAAAGGGGGCAAATAGGAGAGACGTTCATTGTTGGGGTGTACATGCACTTTAAGAAACAAGAAGGGTTTATGCAGACATCTTGTGGTGCTGCTTTTTGCTTCCTAATCGAATTGAAGCCAACATTTGTCATTAGTTTTGGGGAGAGTAATGGAGAAATATAACCCGTCAGCTTTTTTCTTTGCTACATGTATCCCACTGGGGAGATTTCCCTTTACTTCCTATCTGACAACCACAACAGGAAGTGAGAGGAAATCCCTGGTGGTCAGCAGGGTCACCAGAACTAGGTGTCTCCATACTCAATATTGTTGGGCAGTCATCCAGATACCACTGCATACCTTTAGATGTCTAGTGGAGTCCATGTCTAGATTGGTCAGGAAAAGGGGGACCTACTCAATATGGGGGGGTCATCCAGATACCACAACATGCCTTCAGAGGTCTACTGGAGTCTATGTCTGGATGGGTCAGGAAAAGGGGGACCTACTCAATATTGGGGGGG
>NW_017307142.1:448387-461584 GCF_000935625.1 Nanorana parkeri | reverse complement strand
GGAAAGGGGGCATGTCACAAAAGGGGGGGGGGGGTAAGTCATCCGAAAACCACAGCATACCTTCAGATGCCTACTGGAGTCCATGTCTGAACGGGTCAGGAAAGGGGGACTTACTCAATATTGCAATATTGGGGGTTCATCCAGATACCACGGCATACCTTTAGATGCCTAGTGGAATCCATGCCTGGACGGTTCAGGAAAAAGGGGGATCTATTCAATATTTGGGGGAGGGGTTAGTCGGTCCAAGCTGTTGAACATGATGAGCAGACGTTTCTCCCGCTCCTCCAGGTATCGGGTGAACTCCTCGAAGTCGAGGCGGCCATCCTGGTCCGTGTCTCCGGCCCGCAGTATCCCCTGAGCAGAGAGAAGAGGAGGATGAAGATGATGAGTGGAGGTGACCTATAACCATCCACTATATATATATATATATTCCTGACATCCAGATGGACTGAAAATACAGCAGGGAAGAGTCCAGGGATTCATGTCAAACACAGGAACATTACATTTACTGAGCATGCAGCGGGCGTCAGTGAGTGGGAGGAGCTTATTATCCTGAACCCCTCCCCCTTAGACCAGAGCCTGCATTACCACTGTGCAGCCAGGCAGCCTATTACGGGGGCAGCCAAACTCCGGCCCTCCAGCTGTGGTGGAACTACAAGTCCCATGAAGCATTGCAAGACTCAGACATGACTCCCGGAGACAGAGGCATGGTGGGATTTGTAGCGACATCACAGCTGGAGGGCCAGAGTTTGACTTCCCCTGGCCTTCAGCTTTATACGTGCCCCTGGGTTGGTCATTAGGAGACCCCTCCTCTATAGAGGTGAGGTGCAGCTCTGGGAAGGGGAGCTGTGTGGACTCGACGGCAATGTTCCGGTCTTATCGATTGGCCCAATGTCCATAATCTTATCAATACTCCGTGTGTACACATCATATCTGTCAGTATACACGCCTGCAGCCGGCTGTATAGAATCATTACACACGCCGGCTCTCTGTGCTGCACGGGGGGATGGGCGACTCACTGAAAACAATGCCCCCCCTGTGAGCCTGAGGTCTCATGTCCATAGCTGCCCCCTGGCTCCTCCCCTTCCCCCTCCCATCAACATGATAATGAAGTTAGGGAGCCGCTGAGAGCTCCCCCTGGTGGTAACTCTATGAAGTGTTCTATGTGATACAGTATGGGGGAGGAGCCGTGTGCACGCTATCAGTGGTGAGTATCACCCCGTCCCCTATACACCCCGTTATATATCAGTGCCAGGTATCCCCCCGTCCCCATACACCCCGTTATATATCAGTGCCGAGTATCCCCCCGTCCCCATACACCCCATTATATATCAGTGCCGAGTATCCCCCAGCCCCCTATACACCCCGTTATATATCAGTGCCAAGTATCCCCCCGTCCCCATACACCCCGTTATATATCAGTGCCGAGTATCCCCCCGCCCCCTATACACCCCGTTATATATCAGTGCCAAGTATCCCCCGTCCCTTATACACCCCGTTATATATCAGTGCCGAGTATCCCCCGTCCCTTATACACCCCGTTATATATCAGTGCGAGTATCACCCCGTCCCCTATATACATGATATCAGTGCTGGAAGTACCTGCTTGGCGTAATGACAGGTCCTCACACCCCCCCCGTATACAGTGTGTCAGTGTATGGTGTCAGTGTATGGTGTCAGTCAGTGTATGGTGTCAGTGTATGGGGTCAGTCAGTGTATGGTGTCAGTCAGTGTATGGTGTCAGTGTATGATGTCAGTGTATGGTGTCAGTCAGTGTATGGTGTCAGTCAGTGTATGGTGTCAGTGTATGGTGTCAGTGTATGGTGTCAGTGTATGGTGTCAGTGTATGGGGTCAGTCAGTGTATGATGTCAGTGCTGGGAGTACCTGCTCGTCGTTGTGACAGCTCCTCACCCCCAGGGCCTCCAGCCCTGCCCTCAGCTCGCTGATGTCCACATGTCCGTCCATATTGGAGTCCAGCTGCCGGAAGAGCTTGGCATACCTCCGCTCGGTGTCGGGGTCCCTGGGACCCTCCATGCTGGAGAAGATGGTGGGAGCCCTGTGGCCCCCGGGGACCCCTCCTCCCGCAGCCCCTGCTCTGCACGCTTAGCTGTAGCTCTGCCTGCTCTCAGTCTATGTGTGTGTGTGTGTGTGTGTGTCGGGCCCGGCCGCACTGAATGTGGCGGAGCTGTGTGTGCGCCGAGTACCGCCCGCCCGCCCGCATTGCGGGAGCTCTCCAGCTGCTGAGCTCTGCCCAGGCAGTCTCACTCCCGGCGCTGCACTGCGACCCCCCCATCCTACAGAGAGGTATGGGAGCCCCGCCAATGTCTGCGGGGTACACCGATCATTCATTACACGTCTAGGCGGAGAATGACTGCAAGGGACTACAAGACCCAGCATGCCCGACCTGACTCACGGAACACCGATCACTACTACTCCCAATTCTCGTCTTTTATGTTATCAAACATTCCCATTTCTTCCATATTTCCGTCTCATCACTTTATATTCTTTCACCGAACTTTCTATTCGCAGTTTTATTTTCTTTCCAGAAAAATATAAAGTTATATTAAAAAAAAAAAGGGCATAAAAATGTGTTGTAAAAAAAAAATATATAACATTAAAATAATATACAATAATTTGCAAGATTCTCACAGCCACGACTCCCGGAGAGAGATGCATGATGGGATTTGTAGTTTCACCACAGCTTAAGGGCCGCAGTTTGGACATCCCTGATCTAGATGAAGACGTGCGTTTACAGTACTGCCGTATATCCTCCCACAGCCACTGACTTCTATGGGCGGCTGTACACAGCACCTGCGGCTCCCACACGGGTAAATGCGGACGGATTTTACGTTGGCGCCTGCGTGCGATTCGGCCTCATTCTCGCTGGCGGCATCCAACCTGTGCGTTGTTTAACCTGTTCGCTGCCACAGACGTCATTACTACACCTCTCCCTCAGCCCCCTGTCGCTCTCTAAATGAACGGCGAGTCAGGTGAACGCGCGGCGTGAATTATACCATCGAAGACCAGAATGGGGGGAATTTATTAATATTGGAGCAGCTGTGCATGGCAACCAATCAGCTTCTCTCTTTCATTTTCAAATCTTAACTGAACAAACTGAAGAGAGAAGCTGATTGGTTGCCATGGGTGACCGCCGCAGACTCTGCTCCAGTTCTGATACATTCCCCCCAATGTGTTTACATATTTAGAGACGTTCAAAAAAACGCACGCATGTCACTGCGCCTGATCGCTGAAGTCCTTGGCCTGGTGGTGACAAGCAGAGACGTGACCTTGGTTGTGTTGGCGAGGTTTGTATGGCAGCCAAGGAGTCTGGAAAGCTCTCGCTGTGTGCCCTGCGGATAGGAGGAGGGCGTACAATACCTCCATTGTCACTCATAGGACAGTCATGGAGGCTTCTGGGCCAGAGGAGCCGATAGAACTCACTGTCACCGGAGGTCGTGTGGAGGGGTCTCCTACTGAACAACGCAAGGGCACATAGAAAGCTGAAGTTTGATCTGCTTATACACTATATTGCCAAAAGTATTGGGACGCCCCTCCAAATCATTGGGTTCAGGTGTTCCGTGACATTTCCTGGCTACTAAATATTCCGCGGTCACCTGTTACTGGGATTGTAACAAAGTGTACGCAACTGGGAACAACAGCAACTCAGCCACGAAGTGGTAGGCCACGTCACATGACAGAGCGGGGTCAGCGCATGCTGAAGCGCACAGGGTACAGAAGTCGCCAACTGTCTGCAGAGTCAATAGCTACAGACCTCCAAACTTCATGTGGCCTTCAGATTGGCACAACAACAGTGCATAGAGATCTTCATGGAATGGGTTTCCATGGCCGAGCAGCTGCATCCAAACCTTACATCACCAAGTGCAATGCAAAGCGTGGGATGCCGTGGTGTAAAGCACACCGCCACTGGACTCTAGAGAAGGGGAGGCGACCAATCACGCTTCTCTGTCTGGCAATCCGATGGGCGTGTCTGGGTTTGGCGGTTGCCAGGGGAACGGTACTTGCCTGACTGCATTGTGCCAAGTGTAAAGTTTGGTGGAGGGGGATTATGGGGGGGGGTTGGCCCCTTAGTTCCAGTGACGGGAACTCTTAAGACATCAGCACACCAAGACATTTTGGACAATTTCATGTTACCAACTTTGTGGGAGGAGTTTGGGGATGGCCCCTTCCTGTTCCAACATGACGGCACACCGGTGCACAAAGCAAGGTCCATAAAGACGTGGATGGGGGAGTTTGGGGTGGAGGAACGTGACTGGCCGCACAGAGTCCTGACCTCAACCCCATAGAACACCTTTGGGATGAATGAGAGCGGAGACTGCGAGCCCGGCCTTCTCGTCCAACATCAGTACCTGACCTCACAAATGGTCCAACATTCCCATAGACACACTCCTAAACCTTGTGGATGCCTTCCCAGAAGAGTTGAAGCTTTTTATAGCGGCAAAGGGCGGAGCCAACCCAATACTGAACCCTACGGACTAAGACTGGGATGCCATTAGAGTTCATGTGCGTGTAAAGGCCGGCGTCCCAATACTTTTGGCAATATAGTGTATATATCTGCTGACCTGCGTATACACAGTATATATGTCCACAACCTCTGATCAGTTTTATGCAGTATTTCCACAATCTCTGACTCTCTCCTGTAACATGTCCACGGTTTATGACCATCTCCCAAATATAGTAAAGTTAAAGCGCTGTGCACGGATCCTGATGATTAAGTATTTATAAAACAACTAGGGGTGCTGCCCCACTTCAGCCGGGAGAAACTATAAAACTGGAATACAAAAAAGGACAGAAGGGCGCCCAACCTAGTGCAGATTATTTTTTATTGTAAAAGACACAAAGATAAAATTGCAATGGTACTCACAATGGAGGGTCATAAAACAGCTTGTGTGGATGTTTTGGAAGAAACAGCAGTTGAGACTGCAATCTGCCTGTGTGCCACTATAGTGTGGCGGCGTTGACGCGTTTCCGGGGTCAAGCCCCCTTCCTCAGTCCATGATCATCTCCTCTAATAATTCTACAGTGTCTGACCATCTATTGTAATAAATCTACATATCAGTACCTGACCTCACAAATGGTCCAACATTCCCATAGACACACTCCTAAACCTTGTGGATGCCTTCCCAGAAGAGTTGAAGCTTTTTATAGCGGCAAAGGGCGGAGCCAACCCAATACTGAACCCTACGGACTAAGACTGGGATGCCATTAGAGTTCATGTGCGTGTAAAGGCCGGCGTCCCAATACTTTTGGCAATATAGTGTATATATCTGCTGACCTGCGTATACACAGTATATATGTCCACAACCTCTGATCAGTTTTATGCAGTATTTCCACAATCTCTGACTCTCTCCTGTAACATGTCCACGGTTTATGACCATCTCCCAAATATAGTAAAGTTAAAGCGCTGTGCACGGATCCTGATGATTAAGTATTTATAAAACAACTAGGGGTGCTGCCCCACTTCAGCCGGGAGAAACTATAAAACTGGAATACAAAAAAGGACAGAAGGGCGCCCAACCTAGTGCAGATTATTTTTTATTGTAAAAGACACAAAGATAAAATTGCAATGGTACTCACAATGGAGGGTCATAAAACAGCTTGTGTGGATGTTTTGGAAGAAACAGCAGTTGAGACTGCAATCTGCCTGTGTGCCACTATAGTGTGGCGGCGTTGACGCGTTTCCGGGGTCAAGCCCCCTTCCTCAGTCCATGATCATCTCCTCTAATAATTCTACAGTGTCTGACCATCTATTGTAATAAATCTACAGTGTCTGACCTTCTCCTGTAATATCTATATATGGTGAGTGCCCATTACTGTTTGGCCCCTTAGTCCTAGATGGTAGGTGGGTGGCCATCACTGCTTGACTCTCAGTGCTAGGTGGGTGGCCAACACTGCTTGGCCCTCAGTCCTGAGTGTGTAGCCATCACTATTTGGTACTCAGTCCAGCTCGGGAGGTGGTTGGCCATTGCTGTTTGGCCATCAGCTCTGGATGGTAGGCGAGTGACCAACGCTGCTTGGCTCTCAGTCCTGGGTGGGTGGCCATCAATGCTTGGCCCTCAGTCCCGAATGGGAGGAGGATGGCCATCGCTGCTTGGCCTTCAGCCCGAGTATGTAGTCATCACTGCTTGGCCCTCAGTCCTCTGTGTGTGGCCATCACAGAGTGGCCTTCAGTCCTGAGTGTGTGGCCATCACTGCTTGCCCTCAGTCCTAAATGGGAGGAGGATGAACATCACTCTTTGGCCCTCAATTCTGGATAGGGGGCAAGTGGCCATCACTGCTTGGTCCTCAGTCCTGAACGGGAGGAGGATGGCCATCGCTGCTTGGCCATCAGTCCTGGATGGGCAGCCATCACTGCTTGCCTCTCAATTCTGGATGGGGGGCACGTGACCACAACTGCTTGGCCCTCGATCCGAGATGGGGATGGGTGGCCATCACTGTTTGTTTGCCAGTCCTCCAGGGGGTTGTGGGAGTGACAGCTGTCATTCCTGACCTTATGCCCTCAGATCTGCTCAGTGAAGTGTATAAAATAGACGGACAATGAGGTCCATGGATGAGGCAATGAAGCTCCAATTACAGCACTGACCTGTGCAGTGTGTGGACCTGGCTGTAATGGAACACAGCATGCCATGGGGCACAGAATTACATAGACTCTCAAATAAAAAGAAGGAAAAAGGCCAGCACAGCAATAGTATGCCAACGCATTGCAGCGCACACATATTACGCTCGCTGTGCAGTGTGAACGAGCCCCTAACCCCGCACCGTCCGTCCTCGCTGTGACGCATCTTTATATAAATATGGAAATGGAAGGCGAGAGGATACGAGTGATTACTGCACATTCTTATTTGTAAACCATATTCAGTCCTCTATACTCCAACTTAATCCAGTTAACACCGGCGCTGACTACTCAGATCCCCTCTGATCCCTCCCCATACCAAACCAGCCTCACATTAATCCCAGCCTCAAGTCCATCCTTTGTGAATGAAATCCAAGCACAGGCAGAGCCTCCCATGCCCGGAGGGGGGAGATTTGTTCCAACGTAACCCTCCCACTTTACTCTGCCAGCTCCAGGAATCTGTGACCGTCAGATCAACCGCACACATACAACTTCCTCATGGCCTGTGATTGGCTGAGGCTTATGTAAATCAGGTTGTCTATATATAAATATATATATACACCGTATCAGCTGTCTGCTGGCATGATATATATGACAGTCCCCCAGGACACACGTGTTGTGTATTTAGCAATCTCCTTAGCCATATGGACCCGTGACAGGTACTCGCTGGCGGCTGCGATGAGGAATGGGGACATCTGCGTCTTCCTTCCTGTATAGAGGGTCCGGATGTCATTATACTGATAGCATTCCATGCAATGCAAATGAAGATCTAATAAGATTCCGGCGTATAATTATGTGAGCGGGACCATTGGTAGAAGATCGCTAACTAGTCCCTATAGGAGAGAAATAAAAACTCATGAGTACATTGTATCACGTGTAATACCTCTTTAATTAAAGGGCCAGTCCACCCCAAAGTGATGCCGCAGTTACCTGTGGATTCTGAGCGCGCTTTTTGTGCTATTTGTATTCAATCAACAGAATATGTGAACACTCATAAAGTGCAGCTGTGATATACACTATATTACCAAAAGTATTGGGACGCCTTTACACGCACGTGAACTTTAATGGCATCCCAGTCTTACTCTGTAGGGTTCAGTATTAGGTTGGCTCCGCCCTTTGCCGCTATAACAGCTTCAACTCTTCTGGGAAGGCGTCCACAAGGTTTAGGAGTGTGTCTATGGGAATGTTGGACCATTTGTGAGGTCAGGTACTGATGTTGGAGGAGAAGGCCGGGCTCGCAGTCTCCGCTCTAATTCATCCCAAAGGTGTTCTATGGGGTTGAGGTCAGGACTCTGTGCAGGTCAGTCAAGTTCCTCCACCCCAAACTCCCCCATCCATGTCTTTATGGACCTTGCTTTGTGCACTGGTGCGCAGTCATGTTGGAACAGGAAGGGGCCATCCCCAAACTCCTCCCACAAAGTTGGGAGCATGAAATTGTCCAAAAAGTCTATGTATGCTGATGCCTTAAGAGTTCCCGTCACTGGAACTAAGGGGCGGAGCCCAACCCCTGAGAAACCACACCACACCATAATCCCCCCTCCCCCAAACTTTACACTTTGCACAATGCAGTCAGGCAAGTACCGCTCTCCTGGCAACCGCCAAACCCAGGCACGCCCATCGGATTGCCAGACAGAGAAGCGTGATTGGTCGCTCCAGAGAACACGTCTCCACTTCTCTAGAGTCCAGTGGCGGCGTGCTTTACACCACGGCATCCCACGCTTTGCATTGCACTTGGTGATGTACGGCTTGGATGCAGCTGCTCGGCCATGGAAACCCATTCCATGAAGCTCTCTACGCACTGTTGTTGTGCCAATCTGAAGGCCACATGAAGTTTGGAGGTCTGTAGCCGATGACTCTGCAGACAGTTGGCGACTTCTGCGCACTGTGCGCTCCAGCATGCGCTGACCCCGCTCTGTCATTTTACGTGGCCTACCACTTCCTGGCTGAGTTGCTGTTGTTCCCAGTTGCTTTCACTTTGTTATAATCCCAGTAACAGGTGACCGCGGAATATTTAGTAGCCAGGAAATGTCACGGAACACCTGAACCCAATGATTTGGAGGGGCGTCCCAATACTTTTGGCAATATAGTGTATAAGCAGATCAAACTTCAGCTTTCTATGTGCCCTTGCGTTGTTCAGTAGGAGACCCCTCCACACGTCCCAATGCTTTTGGCAATATAGTGTATATCTATAGATATATATGTATAAAGATATTGTATATATTAGTCGAGATGCACCGCTACCGGTTTTTCGGTACTCGGCGATACCAAATACCGATACCGGAAGTCCCATTCATGAAGCCGGGCAGCATGTAATGACTTGCCACTCGGCTTCCTGATTAGCTGGGAAGCTGGCCCCATGCTCCTTGGTGATGAGGAGGCAGCCGGCTAGACATGTGCAGCCGCAAAAAAATTGTTTCGGATTTCCGAAATCGGGTCCTGTATGTGTTTCGGATTCGTAATTCGGACGAATTGCCGAAATTTGGGATTTTGCGCGAACTGACGAATGTTCGTACGCACGTACGTAGCAGAATTGGCACAGTTGACATTTCTGGTTGCTGCGCTCTAGTCTTCACTATTAAAGGGACATTGAAATCCTTTTCTTACTTTTTTTTTTATCCGTTGAAACGTTGACGGTGCGCGCCCAGGAACATGAAGTCACGTTTTGTTTTTTATCTTCACATGCTATGAAATCCTCTTTTTGAAGTAATTATCGTAAATTTCTAATTTACTTTCCGTTAGGACGAAATTCGTACTGAATCTGAAATTCCGAATCAGAAATTTTGGATTCGGATGCTCCGAATCCACGAATTTCCGAAATTTCGTCCGAATTTCGATTGGAAACGAATCGCACATGTCTACAGCCGGCTTTCTGGCCTCCTGATAACAGAAGTCCCGGTATCATCGGGATCATTCGGGCCTATCTGCACCTATACTGATCCTAGTATCGGTGCACTCCCTTATATAAATCACCGCGGAAGCACGGAATAAACCATTACAGCGCTGATTAAAGTTGAATTTCCGGAGGACATGAGAAGCGCCATTTAATCCAGTTTTGTATTCATTCAAAGACCCTGAGCTGTGTTCTCACACGGAGCGGAGATCAATCCTCATCTGTGAGGTCTGCCGTCCATATCCGAGGATCTGCCGCACATCCCGACATGAGGGGCTTCTTCTGCTTCACATCCTCCGTTCCGGGTGCAAAGCTTTGTGACAGGTTCTCTTTAATGAGATCAGACCTCACTTTAGTGTCCAGGTCCTCTGCTTAACTCTTTTTTCGGGGCCTTCTCTCTTTTATTTCCACCAGGCAATCCTGCCAGTAACACACTTCCTGTCTGAGGATGACAACGCATACGGGTGAAATGGAATCGCCCGCACTCACAGGATGCAAAGTTCTTGTTCATTTTTATTGAACGCGCGTCACATGCGTCAATCGTCATTGTTAAAGCCCGATGAAGGGACCCTGCGAGGTCCTGAAAGCGCTGGTTCCCATTCTTGACAATTTGTGATTCTGGAAGGATCTATGGTGTACTGGTGATATTCTTTAAAAATCAAACCAACGTTTCGGGGGCCACGCGGGGTCCCTTCCCCATGGGCGATATAGGATGACAACACTTGCTCACTGTATTAATGGAGGAGCAACATTGTCACTCATGGATAAAAAAAGCATTAGGACTACAGAACACCTCGCCCTCTTCTCACCCCCACGGCATGGAGGGCTGTGTTCTGTAGTCCACAGAGAGGGAGGTTGGACCAACCTAAAGGTATTTTTAAAGAGACCCTGTCACTGTGTCTAAGAAAATCCTATCTAAGGTTCCATGTGATGGAAGAGCTATTATACTCATCCTCTCCGGCGGCCCGTGCCTCCTTCCTTCCCTGCATTCCAGCTCTGCAGTCCGGCATGTGGCACTGCTGGGATTTTCAGAGGCCTGCGTATCCCCTGTGGCCCTAACTCCTTCCTCTGATCCCGCGTCATCACAGGACACAACAGTGAAGTAAGGATCAGATGACAGAGCCATGGAGGGGCACGGGCATCCAGCCCTCATGGAAGTTTTGAACAGGAAGTGTTCAGAGCTTCAGATTCAGGCAGGACCAACAGGTACAATGCGTGGTGCTGGATTAGAGCAGAGCTCCGGGGGAAAAAAAAAAAAAGATGGCCCTTGCAGTGCGGCTCTCCCCTGACGTCAAAGTAGCAGGAAAAGGGACTTGTACTTACCTGATCCCTCTCTTCACAGGCTCCCTCCACCCTGTGTGACTGGACCCCAAACCCGCTTCCCTAAAGTGCTCCCGGCCCAACTCTGATGTCGCCAACAGGACTAATAGTCCTGCATGGTAAGTGAGGCCGGCGAGGGGCCCGCCCATAACCCGGACCGCCAGAGAGAAGAAGGGCAGAGCGCGGGGTGGTAGGAGAGAGATGGATGAGGTAAGTAAAAGTCTCTTTCCCTGGTCTTCACAGGCAAAGATGAACATGTACCCCTTGCACTGTGGGGGAGGGGGGCACTTAAAGGGGATTTTCCTTCAAGGCGGCCCATTCATTTTGTATGGTAATGGCGGCACACCTTAAAGTGGAATTCACCTTTTCAGGTCCTCCAGGAGCTTTTATTAACTTTGCACAGCCTATAGGTACATTGTGACTCCGGCACCGTGTCCCCCTTCAACGCTGCGACGTCCGCCATCTTCCTCGTCGCTGGTGCTTCCATCCCCTCCCCCTCTTACGGGAGTCATGGTAACAGGACTATCTGAATGGGCTTTGCATTGATGGGCAAACGCGGCTTTCATGTGCGTTCTGTACACTATTCTGAGATCATTTATATTCACTTAAAGATGCCTCTGACCTGCACCCTGACCTCCTTCTAAGGTGCATCAAGCTGCTTTTGCATTCCCATTGACTTGTATGAAAAAACATTCTGATGCAAACAAAACCCCTTCCATAAAAAACTTTAAAAACTGTCAATAAACATATAAAATAGACAATATTTGTATATATCAGACGCTGCTTGCTGCTAATGTCACCTCACACCACCCCAGCTACACTGCCGCATAGGTGATTAGAAAAGACGTCAATCCGTACAGGAGAACTGACAGGCTCTCATAATCCGTACAGGAAATGACGTCATTCCGTACAGGTGAACTGCCAGGCTCTCGCTCTCCGTACAAGGTGAAGTGCGAGGCTCACGGTTTCCGTACAGCTACACCCTCGGAAAAAAGGCGTAATTTCGTACAGGTGGGCTGAGAGAGGCTCTCGTTGCCCGAACAGGTGCGCATCCGGAAATGACGTCCTTTCCGTACAGGTGTGCTTCCGGAAGTGCATTTTTGTCCTCAGGTGGCTCCGGATGTGACGACGGGTGTCTCCAGGGAGTTCCCGGAAGCGTTACACAGGTGTAAGGGCCGGGGGTCACGTGAGCAGCCGTGTGGGCGGAGCCGGCGAGTTTCGGGCAGGTGAGGAGGTGTCTGGGAATCGATACATTGATGGGCTGCGGTGATCTGTGACAGGTGAGCGCAGGGGGGATGCCGACACCGGTGCAGCTGGGAAGGGGGGGGGCACTACATGACGAGACACAGACCGGGCATTACATGACGAGACACAGACCGTCCATACACCTGGCTGCCCACACTGACACTGACGGGAATGGGGACACCTGTGTGGGGGAAGGGGAGCAGAGCCTGTGCTGGGCCATCACCTACAATGTTTGCCATACACCCCCAGATCTGATATGTCATACATTGGTGTCCGTCATGACAGTTTCTATAGAACTAAGATCAGAGGTGGGTGCTGTGGCCCTCCAGCTGTTGTGGAACTACAAGTCCCATGAGGCATTGCAAGACTCTGACAGACGCTGACATGATTCCCAGATAAGGGGGCATCATGGGATTTGTAGTTTTTACCACGGCTGGCGTTTGCCCACCTCTGATCGTGATGGGGGAGAACATTCTTGTTATGAACATTTGGATGGTGTCGGGTACAGAGCTGACTGATAAATCTCAATTATTTATTGAATCTTTCCCAACAAAACGTGGATTGTGATGCGTCATGTAATCGTTTCGGACGTCAGTTTAGTGATCTGATTGGTTGAATAATCGGTGTGTGTGTGTGTGGCCAATGGCTTACCTCATACAGGTTCTCCGGCTGATGTGACATCCCCCTTCGAACGGCTGGCGATCTTTTATATTGCAGAGAGCGGCACAGACCTCAACGCCACTTTCCACGGTACTATACCCCGAGCCCTGGTGATGGGGTGACACCCCCCCCCCCCAGGGGGCGGGTCCATGACAGCCTGGGCCCACCAGGAAGTTGGTTGCATGACGACGGCTCGCTCGTCCAGACTCTGGCGCATTGTGTTGATGCACTTTTTATTTTTTGTGCCGTTGCCCTGAGGCACGGCCGTCCCCCATGAATTGGCCACCAATGTACCAAAAGCTGATCTGAGAAGGAGCTCGGCAATGGTGACTCCCGTACACTACAAGGTCCTCCATTCTTAAATGTCTTGGAGTTTGTTGACCGGCCATATTTCTTCCTTCTTCTTATGTGACCTGTTTTCTGGGCTTAGTCTTAATATCCAATATTTTG
>NW_017307142.1:399457-448338 GCF_000935625.1 Nanorana parkeri | reverse complement strand
GAGATAATAGAAGTAATTAGCAGCCGTGTGCAGGATGTGGGTGGTGATAGTGTCTGCTTACCCGGCTGTAACTCATACCTGGCAGGTGCGTTCCTTCCCACCCTCCCGGTGACCACGGATCCATTTGTTCTATGAAGAGCTGACGTGGATGGCCGACCTCGGCTCTCCTGTGTAGGAATGTTCCGACTCTTCTATAGACCTCGGCATGGAGGAGACCTTCTGGGATTACCAAAAGGAAAGCTACAGCTTGACCCAAACTAATACACGAGAGGGGGAAGCTCAGATACCCCAATTCCTGCACCTTCATGCCTCAGGTCACCCCAGTTCCTGCACTTTCACCCTCAAATTGGCCCCACCTTCACCCCTCGGATCGCCGCCCGTTCCTGCTCCTTCCCCCCTCGGATCGCCGCCCGTTCCTGCTCCTTCCCCCCTCGGATCGCCGCCCGTTCCTGCTCCTTCCCCCCTCGGATCGCCGCCCGTTCCTGCTCCTTCCCCCCTCGGATCGCCGCCCGTTCCTGCTCCTTCCCCCCTCGGATCGCCGCCCGTTCCTGCTCCTTCCCCCCTCGGATCGCCGCCCGTTCCTGCTCCTTCCCCCCTCGGATCGCCGCCCGTTCCTGCTCCTTCCCCCCTCGGATCGCCGCCCGTTCCTGCTCCTTCCCCCCTCGGATCGCCGCCCGTTCCTGCTCCTTCCCCCCTCGGATCGCCGCCCGTTCCTGCTCCTTCCCCCCTCGGATCGCCGCCCGTTCCTGCTCCTTCCCCCCTCGGATCGCCGCCCGTTCCTGCTCCTTCCCCCCTCGGATCGCCGCCCGTTCCTGCTCCTTCCCCCCTCGGATCGCCGCCCGTTCCTGCTCCTTCCCCCCTCGGATCGCCGCCCGTTCCTGCCCCTTCGCCCCCTCGGATCGCCCCCCAGTTCCTTCGCCCCCTCTGATTAGCCTCTGTTCCTCTTCTTTTTTTTAACATTAGCAGACTTGTCAGGCCGGCACGCGGTTATAGACGCACGGTTTCTCAGCATAGCTTGTTGGCGGCTTTCAAGGATGTCAGGGAGGTGGGCGGGCCAGGCTTGGTAACTTAGTCTAGTGCGCCATCATGTGCATGCGTGGCACGGGTTGCTGACCCCTTGGTTTAAATGCTTATTTGGCTGGGGAAGGGGGGAATAAGTCCAAATACTGAAATTATTCCTGGCTCTGCATTCTTCTTCCTGTCAGTGTGACTGGTCCCTTTAAAGGTGATTCACTTTCCTGCCCAGTCGGTCACAGCTCTCTGACATCATCGCGTATAACACGGGACCAGCAGTCCTGCATTGTATAGGGGGGTGACGAGGACCCGCGCACACATTCCGGGAGGAGGGAAGCGTCAGGGGAGAGCGCGATAAGCTAGTGTTCTTTCGTTCCTCCTCGTCTAGCATGTGACCCGTGTAGTGCAGAGGAGACCCCACTGCATGAGCACATATGAATACAGCCGGCGTTGGGCTATAACCTATCTGGCCGTAGAGAAAGGTATGCGAATGGAAAATATAGGACAATTGCAAAGAATAACGCATGACTGTAACGGGAAGTTCCACTCCCTTCATTGATCAGTATGTCTGCACACATCGATGTTCGGCTTTCCAGGCAACGTGTCAGTGAAAAATGAGGTTGAAGTTGGTCAAAGGCGTATTGTATAGTAGGCGGCGTGGAGAACAATGGCTCATTGTGTGACTTCAGGTCCCCCCATCCCCGGTACTATAGAGGCGGGAGAAATTTCACATAAGATGGACGCACGATGGGATTTTCCATTCCACTGGACAGCAGCGGGGACAGCAGCGGGGACACCAGCGCGGGGACACTCATTGCCCCGTGCACTGTATGGGCCCCTCCGTGTAATGTAATGGAGTGAAACTACACTTTGAGCAGCAGGGTAGGATGCAGGCGAAGGGGGAGATCTATCAAAACTGGAGCAGACAGAATCTGGAGCAGTTGCCCATAGTAACCAATCGGCTTCTCTATCTCCATTTTCCAACCTTAACTGAACAAACTGAAGCTGATTGGTTACTATGGCCAACTGCTCCAGATTCTGTCTGCTCCAGTTTTGATCAATTCCTCTTAAAGTGCTTCTGTATGCAAGTAATACCAGAATAATCCCATCAATGATTGGCATGGTGCTCCCTTATTGATTCAAGAGGAACTTTACTCATATCTTTGAAATGACAACAAACACACCTTTTAGAAATTTTTAGTAATGACAATCTACAAACACATACTTCTAGATAATTGCCGGCTTTGTATTCCTTATCTTTCTTTCCTTCCTCAGTCTTCTCACAGTGGCCATGTTTACTAAGGGCAGGTTTCTAGATCTCCCTTTACTTCCTGGAACTCTCACACAAGTGACTAGGACATGTGACCATGCACATCATCTCAGGGGAGGAAAATACCGTTCCACGAGATCTTGTGAGATTACAGATGAGATTTCCCAGCAATACTCTGCTGGTGTATCCTTCCCAGGATGCAAAGCTTGGGCACAGGCTGCATCACTAATGCTCTAGAGACCCCTAATGTCTCCATAAAGAGGACCTGTCAGTGTACCTGTGCTATTATATAGGGGGATGGTATCCCCCTATGTAATAGCAATAATAATAAGTGTAAAAAAAAATATATATATAAATAAAAAAAATAAAATCACATATAAAACAAGTTAAAGGAAAACTCCCAAAAAGTTTAAGTCCCCCACCCCCACATTTACGCACATATAAACGTAAATATGCGTACGGTGCACCAGCGCGCGAAAATGACAATTGCGCTACACGCGTTACATATCGCCGTGAACGTCGCAGTGAGAGCAATCATTTTAGGGCCATCAATCACTGACAACACTAAACTGATGAGCGGTAAAAGCTTTTAAAGCGTCGCCTATGGCCAATTTTGGGTATTATCGTTTTTTGAGGTTTGCGCACGCAATTTTAAGGTTTGACATGTTTGATGTCTTTTTACCCGACGTGACCCCCCGTCTCTAGGGGGTGTAACACAACGCGGACTTCAAGTGGTTAATGAATGTAAAATGATTTCAGAGCTGAATGCTAAGGTGATTTTTAGTGAAAGGGGGTAAAGGTTTACTTTAAGAAGATGATCAGCTATAGCAGTTGGTGGCCATGGTATTGCTGGCTATTAAAGTGTATATCCAGCCCAAACCTTTTTTCTTTTTACTACGTATGTACAGTCAGGGTGGGTGTTTTGTACATTTAGGTTTTTATTTAATTTAATTTTACTTATAATTTGCCTCCTTTTCAAGGAAGGCGATGAGCGTCCCTCCTGGTAGATTGCCTAGATAGGGGTCAGTTAGCTACAGTCATGTGACCAGCCATATGCAAATAGATTTATCTCGTTCAGCCTTTTCCCAGAGTAATCTTCCCTGCCGGGCTTCTGTATTCGGACAAATATCAAGATCTTCCCTAGGGAATGAGTGTGGGGTACCGCATCCCATAATAGGTACAGCCACACAACAAATAGAAGACGGGTTTTTGAGGTACCCACATAAGCACTCACAGTGGTTGGTATAAAATATGCGGCTCCTGAATAAATACTTAAATGTGCGATTTGATCGTGCTGGAGTCTACGTTCTTATCACCCATAACTAGCCAACTCCCATCAACAAGAGTATAGTGCGTCAAAAGCCATCCTTCATGGGTATACTTTATTGGTGATGTTCTCTACGTGTTTTGCAGAGATTACGCCGCTTTCTCGGGAGTATTTAGGGTAGTACGTGTGCCAATGAGTCGTGTGTATCTAAAACCAGGAGGGAAGTAGCGTGGCCTTAGGGCAGACTCCACCCCATGCCAGGCCGGCATACTGACATGTAAAGTAGCCGCTCTAAGTCGGATGAGAGGATATGCAATTCAACGTTGGTGGTATAGTGGATGGGTAACAGAAGAGCGGGCCCACCTCCTCCCGCACCGACAGGTGTGGTAGCCAGTACCAGAACAGTGGATACAGGCACTGTTAGGCTCCTTTAACAAAAGTCAGTTGAAAGATAAGCTATTGTCGAGCCGGGTGTTGCCAACAGGGCCACCCATAGCTTGAATTTGGTTGGCCACCCATAGCTTGAATTTGGTTGGCCACCCATAGCTTGAATTTGGTTGGCCACCCATAGCTTGAATTTGGTTGGCCACCCATGGCTTGAATTTGGTTGGCTACCTATGGCTTGAATTTGGTTGGCCACCCATGGCTTGAATTTGGTTGGCCACCCATAGCTTGAATTTGGTTGATTCAGCCAAGTGTATAGCAGGCTTAAAAGAGAACTATGGGGTAAGTATTTTTCCCCATAGTTCTCTTTAGGGATCCGTCCCGGCTGCGGCGCCCTCAGTATATTGCGGGCAATAGCACTCGATATACTGAGCTTTAGGTCATGGGAGGAGGTTAGAATATGTCCTCCCATGACCCAAGGCTCAGTATATAGCGAGCTATTGCCCGCAATATACTGAAGGCGCCGCAGCCGGGACGGATCCCAACAATGCTGTTAAAATCCACGCAGCTGCGTGATTGACAGCTGGCTCTGCCTATCTAGAGGCAGAGCCAGCTGTACCCGCCCCCTCCCGTTCCTCCACTCAACGCTGGAGGATCGGGGAGGGGGGAATTCCTGCAGGGAGATGATTGGAAAGTAAGCGAGCGACGGTATGTGTTCCCTCACTCCCCGATCGATAGAGCCGACGTGCGACAGCTTTTTTTGTCACAGGTCGGCTCTAACTATGAGGATGAGTGGAAATCACTCCCCTCATAGATCTCCTTTTTAGTCTACCCAATGGAAATGTTTTGACTTTTTTTTTTTATTTTTTTTTATTATTATATAAGAGTCTCCTTAGGGAGTATGCAGGTGGAACCGGTCCTGTTTAAACCTTGGCTACCTAGTGTCTGGTGTTTGCTTTTTACATGGGTGTCATCATGCCAGGATCAAAAGAGCTCTCTATGGCCCTTAGAAAGAAGGTTGCGGCTGTCTGGGAGTCTGGGAGGGATTTTTAAAAGATTGTGAAATTCAATAAAATATTCCAAAGTCGGTTAAAATCTAAACCACTTTATTAAGTGACTGCTCATTTGTCCATTACTGGCCCGCTCAGCAAATTCAGACAAAAAGCTGACTGATGCTAAAAAGTCTGCAAGGATCACAAAATGTCACTGCGGGATCTGCATGGGATCTCTTCCATCCTCTGGAACTCTTTACCCCAACCTGTCCGTCTATCTCCCACCTTGACTGCCTTTAGGCGTTCCCTAAAGACTCATCTCTTCAAGGAAGCCTATCCCACCTCAACCTAACCACTGAACCATCACATTCTCAAATAATTCATCCCCACACAGCTACCTCCTCATGTATCACTGGCCCTTCCCTTTTTAGATTGGAAGCCCTCAGGGGCAGGGCCCTCCTTACCATCTTGTCTATAATTGTATTATCTTCCTTATATTGTAAAGCGCTGCTCAAACTGTTGGCGCTATATAAATGCTATGTAATAATAATAATGTAACTTGTGCAGTGGTTGGTGTCAAAGTGCAGGAATCTACAATCGGGAAGAGATTGTACCAATATAACCTGCACAGGAAGTGTGCCGAGAAAAAGGCTTTGCTGTCCAAAAAGACCATTACAGCAACACTACAGTTTACTAATGAACATCTAGGCGAAGACCGTGCCTTGTGAACTATTGTGCTGTGAACTGATACTTTAAAGATGGAGAAGATTCTCTAGATCTCAGTACAATCGATCATCTGTGGGATGTTCTGGTAAAATAAGTCCGATCCATGGCGGCCGATCACCTCACAACTTACACAACTTGAAGGATGTGCTACTGACATCTTGGTGCCAGATACCACAGCGTACCTTCAGAGGTCTAGTGGCGTCCATACCATTGCGTACCTTCAGAGGTCTAGTGGCGTCCATACCACAGCGTACCTTCAGAGGTCTAGTGGCGTCCATACCACAGCGTACCTTCAGAGGTCTAGTGGCGTCCCTACCACAGCGTACCTTCAGAGGTCTAGTGGCGTCCCTACCACAGCGTACCTTCAGAGGTCTAGAGGCGTCCATACCACAGCGTACCTTCTGAGGTCTAGAGGCGTCCATACCACAGCGTACCTTCAGAGGTCTAGTGGCGTCCATTCCACAGCGTACCTTCAGAGGTCTAGAGGCGTCCATACCACAGCGTACCTTCTGAGGTCTAGAGGCGTCCATACCACAGCGTACCTTCTGAGGTCTAGTGGTGTTCATGCCTGGACAGGTCAGGAAAAGGGGGAACTATTCAATATTGAACGCATGTACAGCAGAAAGCTGAAAAAGAATTATTATTAATTTTCTTTAAACTAGGATGGTGTACAAAGAAGTGTTTCACTTTAGGTGAGAGCCATAGAGTAAAATGATGTATTGAAGGGTGTACAGGCTGTTTAGAGCCATCACAAGTACCGGTTTGTAAAAGCAAACCTGAAAAAAAACTCCAAACCCTGAAACATGCGTGCACAGCATAGACTGAAGACTCACCTTTTCCTGCCAACCCAATCAGTTGCAGGTAGATGTGTTTCCTCACCCCGCTACTATGCATGACAAAGGGGTGGGAAATGCACCTCCCTGCAACTGATTGAGTCAGGAGGAAAGGGTGGCGGTCAGAGTTTTGAGCGGGTTAGGGCAACCTGAGTGTGCACCAAGCCCCGCCCCATCACTACTAGAGACATAGAAGTATATCACGCTGGGCCTTGTAGCTCTACAAAAGTCAGAGTCTTGTGTTGCACAGTCCGTGTTGCATATACTGATGTAGCTGGGTGTGGTGGTAATTGCACAGAGTGACCCATTGCTGTAATCTTGTATTCCTCAGATGGCTGACATCCAGCCGTCATTTTATTCTTATTTTTATTATATTTCGCAGTCATACTTAATATTTCTTTGTCTTTTCTCAGCAGCTGCTCCCGCTGGCTCGGTTAGTGTACGTCTGTCACCGATGGATTCTCCCGTATTTCCAGTCCTGCTCACAGCTGTCACCTACCTGTCACTGGTTCTGGGTGAGTAATGTAAAGGTTCAGATCATTACTTTACCTTCTATCACTGAGATGAGTGCTGTATTGTGTTGTAATTCATGACAGCCAGCTAAGTGACCTATGCACAGCGAAGAATGATGTCCTAACTGTCTCTGTCATGTCCATCTGTGTGGCAACCCTGCCGCTGGGACCAGGGAACACTGACTTTTTTAAAAACGATTTTTATCAGTTCATGTTCAGGACTAAAGTTATTTTTGTAAAAGGCGCATTTAGGCATTTAGGGCTTCTCTGCTGATCCTGGTTCTACTACTTAGGATGTCGCTGATCTGGAATAAACATGCAAGATGGGGGCACAAGCTTATTATTAGCTGTAACTGACTGCATGCAGTGGCAGAGGTCCACACTGATTCCTTCGACCTTTTTCTTTTTGGCTTTGACCATCATTGCCACACCACCTGTAGCCCTGTGAAGTGCTGTGGACCTCCTGTAGCCCCACAAATTCCTATAGACCTCCTGTAGTCCTGCAAACTCCTATAGACCTCCTGTAGTCCTGCAAACTCCTGTAGACCTCCTGCAGCCCCGCGGATTCCTGTTTTCCACACGAAATACGGGAAGCATGTCATGCTTCCCGGGCCTACTGTAGACATCACTTCAAGCCGTGAGGAGATGAATAAGCAAAGTCGCGCTCTCAGTGGATTGACAGCAGTCTTTCAGCAGTGAAGACAGAGCAGTCATTTCCAGACATCGTGAATGTCCAAACATGAGGACCTGCAAGTTCTATTCAAACCCAACCACATAGAAATGCTAAAGCAGGGGAGGAAGAGGTAGAAGTAGTCACATGACTTCTACTTTGGATGTAGTGTTCAGCTATGTGACCAATGATTTGGGATAAGGAGGCAGTGGGGAGGTGTTCAGGGAGGGTAATACGTAGAGGCTGTGGCTTGTGGAAATAATCCTGGAACTGGTCTCTTAGAAAGTGAAAAAACATTCAAGTCAATTTTGGTCCAGAAGACAACAAAACCCTCCAGGCAATTGTCTCGCTTGGCTTTTCATGCCATCAGTAACGTAGCTCAACATTGTTCTATTTGCAAACTGCATATGGAGCGGTCCGCACCCCTGTCCGCATGTATAACAGTGGCACTGTGCTGTAAGTAAGCCTTGAAGGGGTAAAAACCCAAATCAACCTTAAAGTGACCAAATTGCTGTAGCAAAAACTTGAACCCAGCATGTGATACCTGTCTGGCAGGTGATGGCTTTAATCTTCACTTTTTTCCCAAGCTACGACTGTCCCTAGTACCTGACACTTCCAGGTGTGTCAGATGCTGCCCCCCCCCCCCCCGTCCCCCCTGCTCTGCACTGTGTCTTCATCCATGCGATGCTATGTAAGTAGACAATACAATAGTGAGGTAGCGCCCGTTGGGGATACCCACAGTGCACAGCGATTGACCAATTATCCAACACAAGCTAAAGTGTCGGATGCTGGTGGCAGCTATAGCTCCTCAAGAGCGAACACTAGAGCTGCCGCCTATCGGACTGGTAATTATAACAGGTAATCTTGTATAGGTGGCCATTGGTTTCATATTTTTCCTGAAAGTGTTGCTTTAAAAAAAATTGTATTACTGTAGAGCAGACCTGGGCATTTTTAGGCCCGCAGACCATATCCAGCCCTTTGCAGATCCTGTCTGGCCTGTGGTGTAGACATGGACCAATTGCTGACTTGCGCTCGGTTATGGCTGGCTGACAGTGGATGAGCCGGCCTCCAAGGCGGGTGCATCCACTGCAAGCCATAGCCCATTGCAGGTCGACAATTGGTCCGTGTCCAGATCACGTTCCTCTTCAGTCGTTTGTTGCTAGGACCGGGGGCATCCTAGCAACCAATGATGTCATGGGTCTTCCTCCTCTGCAGTCATTGGTTGCTAGGACCACTGGGCGGTCCTAACAACCAGTAACATCAAATTTGTTTCCTGCTCCCAGCATTACAGGAGGACGGAAGTGAATCTTCTTTTGTCCTCTCCTGCAGCTCCATCTCCCGAAACTCTCCCCTGGCCTGTCGAGTAAAATTAAGTATGTGTCACATACTATGTGGGGACAACAAAGCTTCAGTCAGGCCGTGTTCATGCCATTCATGTATGGTACCGAGCAGTGCACCTATCGTGTGTTTAGTGTGTCAAGTGTGTTGCATGCACTACTTTTTTCAATCACACAGCAACGCACGGTATTGCGATATCGCCAGGAGGTGCGTTCGGGGTGCCATTCAAATGGTTCAACCCTCCACAACAGTCCCAGTTTCTCATGTGGCCCCTTTGGAAAATGAATTGCCCGCCCCTGCTGTAGAGTCCACTTGGTTATAATACCGGTATAGAGTGAGGTGATTGGGATGAATTTGTCCTTTTTGTCTCCTCTCTCCTCTTTGTGGTTTCTACATAATGTAAAGTTTGCAGCGTAATTTGTATGCGAGTCACGTCGTCTGTCAGGGAGGAGAACTGTAACCCTTTCTCTGCCTCCTTTTTTCTAAACCAATACAGACTGATGATTTTAGGGCAGTTTCTTGTGGAGCGTGTTCATAATATTTCCCACATCCAATCTGATGTCTCAGTCTTTGCTTCCTATCAGCAATACTTTGTATAACTTCGGGTTTATTTGGAGGAAGTGGGACAGATTGGAAGAAGCAGGGAGAATTGTTACTCTGTTTCTGCAACCTGATCATTTAAAGAGCTCTAATTCTCCCCCGCTAACTTGAATGGGTTATAGCAAAGGATCCATAGTACACAGTACACACTTCCAGCACACTGCAGAAGTAGTTACAATGTTTCCCTGCTAACGTGAATGAGTTACATTTTAAGCTGTTCAGGTTAGCTTGGGAGAATTGTAACTATTTCTGCAGTGTGCTGGGTGTGTGTACTGTGTACTATGGATCATTAAACGGTTCAATGATCCATAGTACACAGTTCCAGGACCAGTACACTGCAGAAATAGAGTTACATGTCTTCCTTGCTTCTTCCAACCTGTCCCATGTTCCCGTATCACGCCCGCTGCCAGCCCTGTCACAGCTGCCACATACAAAAGCAACTCACAGGAGCGTGGTCCTTCGTTGGTCGGCGCTGTGCGAGAGTGTCATCCCCTGTCGCTCTCGTGTCCGTGTTGTGGGAGGAGCTTCTGTGAGGTCCTCGTTTAGCTGCCCAGAGGACCCCAACAAGCGCGGTACCTAAGGGCAACCTGGAACTATTTTAAAAATGAAAGTGCCGGTATCGGCGCTATGTATCGGGGCATTTTCACAAGTACTTGTGAAAATGCCCTGTATCGGCCCCGATACTAGCATCGGTCCCCATACTGATACGAGTATCGGTATCGGGACATCCCTAGTTATTTTATCTCTAAGTTAGGCTTTAAAGCAGAACTCTGGGCAAATTGGATCTCAACCCTTGCAGTGGGGCTACCCCTGTACTGCAAGGGTTAAGTGCTCATTTTGTCTAGGGAGCTAAAATAAGAAAGTTAAACTCGCCCGGAGGCATGCAGCATCTTCAGCAGCACGGTGCGTGACACATGCACTGGGAAGGTCTGCTGGGATGCCATTCAGAATGCATTGCACCAACCTGTGTTAACGTCGTGCAGTAGTGTGAATGGGCCCTTGAAATGCACCTGTAATAAACGCAGCGCTGGGAGGGAGGACGATGAGGAAGGAGATGCTGTACTTGTTCTGATGGTGCAGGCCTGAGTAATCTGGAAGTGTGACGTTTGGTAATCTGTCATAAGAATAATACTCCTACTGACCTCCTTATTAAGGGGATAATTGCCTGTTGATCATATTAATCCTTTAATTGCCGTGTTTTCCAAATCACTGTCGTGAAGGAAGTATGCCGGTGAGGAGTTCTGACTTTCATGATTTGCATGCTTGTTCCTGTTGGTGGGAAAACCCTGAAACGAGAAGCAGAGAGTAATTAGTGATTTCACAAGGCCAGCCATGGCAGCCTCCATGTTCCTTTCAGCTTATGTTTCAATTAATGGATGCTTGCAGGGGATAGAAACCACCACCACCCGCTCTGTGTGAAAGGCACCCTCTGCTACCTTTTACTTACCTTCCTTACTGCAGTCCTCTGCCCAGATCCACCCTTCGGCCTCAGGGATAGTCCCGGTACTTCTGGTTATGGAACACCTGAACACTCCCCATATCCTCCTACGTCATGGTGCTCTGGCACATTTGACTAGAACATGTGACCATGCACATCATCTCGGGGGAGGGAAATGCCTTTCCTTGAGATCTTGTGAGATTTCCCAGCAATGGTACCACCTTTATTAGAAATGTTTAGTGATGACAATCTGCACACACATGCTTATAGATAATTGCCGGCTTTGTATTCTTGGCATACCTTGTTTTTATTTTCTTCCCCAGTCTTCTCACAGCGGCCATTTTTACTAAGGGCAGATGACTCCATCTCCCTTTACTTCCTAGTACTCTGGCACATGTGACTAGGACATGTGACCATGCACGTCATCTCAGGGGAGGGAAATGCCTTTCCTTGAGATCTCGTGAGGTTTCCCAGCAATGCTCTGCTGATGTAACCTTCCCAGGATGCAACGCCTGGGCACATTACATCACTAATGCCCAAGAGGACCAGGAAGTATAAAAAAATACATAATAATAATTGTAAGTAAAAGAAAAATATGAATGTAAGATGATTTCATATCAGCATACAGAGCATGCACCTGATGTGACTTTTTGTTTTGGTAAATGGGGGTCAAGGTCTACTTTAACTCCATTTCGGACAATGAAACCGGTTTTCTTTTCAGAAGGCACCATAAGCGGGCCTGCTGGCCTTCTCCTGGCTGTCCAGCCACTCATTTTTCTCTGCATAAATTCTGTCTTTACAAAAGTCCAAACTTGCACTTTTATCTATCCCTACCCGTAATGTGACAGCACTTGAGCGTGGTAATCGGTCACTCAGATGGCGATCACATTGCTTCTGCATACTGGTAGCATTGCAGGTGTTTCATGTCATTAGAGATCACGGAGAGTCTTGTTTGCAGCCAACCAGGGTCCGTCTGATACACTTGCAGTAAGAGAGGAGGTTCAACAAGGCAACTACCACACTCTAAAGGTGGCCATACACCTTACAACCATCGCACGACTTTCGTTGTGCGTTGGTTGTAAGGCCATTAAAATTTCGTACGATCTGCCCATCTTGGACAGGCAGATCGTACTTGCGATCATCGTAAGCCCGCCCCCCCTGAGGGGAGGGCTTCCGATGATTGCAGTGCTGAGCAGGCAGCGTGCGCTTGCGGCATTCATCTTCCGACCACGCCACCAACCCGCCGAAAATCGTATGGTTTTCAAGCGTGCTCGTAAGAGGAAGGTCGTACGACCTTCCAGTAGAAGCGGTCGCACGCTGCCCATACACCTGCCAATTACCGTACGATCGCGGGATCTCCCGCGATTATCGTACGATAACCGGCAGGTGTATGGGCACCTTAAGAACAGGTTTGCTTTAAAGACATGGTATTAATTCAATGTTTGCATTGAAGCTTGCAAAGCATTGCAGCTGCAATCATTGTGTTGTAGGTGTACAACAGACTCCTCCTACATTGTGCACATGGCAGCCCCAGGTCTGTACGGAGGTGCAGACCTTATTTTATGGTAATGGGGAAGTCAGTGATGAATTACACGTCTGGTGATGTCACTGAACTTCTGCCAGTGCAAGTCCCTCCGCCATGGTGGCAGATCAGAGTTGTAGTTGTCCCATTCACAGATCCCATTGAATGGCTCTGTCAATGGATGACACAGCTGTGCGATGTCTTAGGCTGGGTTCACACCTAGGCGTATCGAATATGCGCGTTTGTCGCACGTTTTGTGCCGTGCGTTTTTACCGAGATTCGCGGTAAAAAAAAATGCGCGACAAACGCGTGTTTCCGAGGGCTACCTGGCTGTATCCCAATGGATACGCTCGGCAAACACGCCCCAAAGAAGCTCCTGTACTTCTTTGGGCGTAGGGCGTTTTGCAGCGCGTTCCTACGCGCTGTAAAACGCCCAGGTGGGAACCGTGCCCATAGGCAATCATTGGGTTTTACAGAGCGTAGGAACGCGCTGTAAAACGCACATGTGTGAACCAGGCCCTAGTTGTCAACAGAAATGTCCTCACTGGGAGCTTTCCCCTCTATCCCTGTTGTCTTTCAACTCAAGTTCTTTATTTTCTCTGTGGACAATGGTCATCAGGACAAATCGAGAGGATAAAGCTCCTCATCAGGGACCTGACAGGATGTCTAACCCTTCCACAAAATCCTAAAATTGTCTTTAGCTTCCCTGTAAGGCCTGGCTAGAGCCGGAGAAATGAGATATGTCAGGCCTGTCCCCTAGCATGGGGATCAGTCTGCGTCCCGTCATGCGTAGTTGGATTGGCTTCTGCAGATATTGGATATGCTGTAGTTCTGAGCACCGGTGAGAGGAGTGTTGGGAAATGTGTTTTTAAGTGTCAGATGGTTTATTATTAATGAACATAAACCAGTACGCCACTCTTAAAGCTGAAAGGATTTGCAGACAGGAATTCCTCATGGGATCGGCTGCCAAGTTCACAGCTGGCCTATATAAAGTGTTTGTGCGTCGCTGCCACTAAATAACCTTTCTGCATATCCGACCGTCTGCGTGCTATAAGAGGACATAGGGAAAGCTCAGAACCTGAACTGGGAGTACTGGGTGCTATAACAGGACATACTGAATCAGCATCCGAGCGAGAAGTACTGTGATCTATAACAGGACATAGTGAAACTGGGAGTACTGGGTGCTATAAGAGGACATAGTTGAAGCTCAGAACCCAACCTGGGAGTAATGGGTGCTATAACTAGACATAGTGAAAGCTCAGGGACCGAGGTGGGAGTGCTGGGTGCTATAGAGGACATAGTAAAAGCTCAGCACCTGAACAGGGAGTACTGGTTGCTATAAGAGGACATAGTGAAAGCTCAGAACCCGAACTGGGAGTACTGGGTGCTATAAGAGGACATAGTGAAAGCTCAGAACCCGAACTGGGAGTACTGGTTGCTATAAGAGGACATAGTGAAAGCTCAGAACCCGAACTGGGAGTACTGGGTGCTATAACAGGACATACTGAATCAGCATCCGAGCGAGAAGTACTGTGATCTATAACAGGACATAGTGAAAGCTCAGGGCCTGAACTATGAGCATTGGGTACTATAAGAGGACATAGTGTATGCTCAGGACCTGAGCTGGGAGTACTGGGTGCTATAAGAGGACATAGTGGAAGCTCAGAATCCGAGCTAGGAGTTACTGGGTGCCATAACTAGGCATACTGAAACAGCACTTGAGCTAGGAGCACTGGGTGCTATAAGAGGACATTGTGAAAGTTCAAACTGGGAGTACTGAGGGCTACAGTGCTGTTACAGGACATAGTGAAAGCTGAGGACCCATACTGGGAGTATTGGGTGCTGTTACAGGACATAGTGAAAGCTGAGGACCCATACTGGGAGTATTGGGTGCTGTTACAGGACATAGTGAAAGCTGAGGACCCATACTGGGAGTATTGGGTGCTGTTACAGGACATAGTGAAAGCTGAGGACCCGTACTGGGAGTATTGGGTGCTCTTACAGGACATAGTGAAAGCTGAGGACCCGTATTGGGAGTATTGGGTGCTGTTACAGGACATAGTGAAAGCTGAGGACCCGTATTGGGAGTATTGGGTGCTGTTACAGGACATAGTGAAAGCTGAGAACCCATACTAGGAGTACTGGGTGCACTTACAGGACATAGTGAAAGCTGAGGACCCATACTGGGAGTATTGGGTGCTGTTACAGGACATAGTGAAAGCTGAGAACCCATACTAGGAGTACTGGGTGCACTTACAGGACATAGTGAAAGCTGAGGACCCGTACTGGGTGCTGTTACAGGACATGGTGAACCAGAACCCATGCGGGGAGTACTGGGTGCTCTTACAGGACACAGTGAAAGCTGAGGACCCGTACTGGGAGTATTGGGTGCTGTTACAGGACATAGTGAAAGCTGAGGACCCGTATTGGGAGTATTGGGTGCTGTTACAGGACATAGTGAAAGCTGAGGACCCGTACTGGGAGTATTGGGTGCTGTTACAGGACATAGTGAAAGCTGAGGACCCGTACTGGGAGTATTGGGTGCTGTTACAGGACATAGTGAAAGCTGAGGACCCGTATTGGGAGTATTGGGTGCTGTTACAGGACATAGTGAAAGCAGAGGACCCGTACTGGGTGCTGTTACAGGACATGGTGAACCAGAACCCATGCAGGGAGTACTGGGTGCTCTTACAGGACATAGTGAAAGCTGAGGACCCGTACTGGGAGCTGTTACAGGACATGGTGAAAGCTGAGGACCCGTACTGGGTGCTGTTACAGGACATGGTGAACCAGAACCCACGCGGGGAGTACTGGGTGCTCTTACAGGACATAGTGAACCAGGAACTCGGAGTACTGTAGTAGATGTGTATTCATTAATAACAACCTGCTCAGATGGAAATGACTGTGTTAGCCGGAGCAGCTAGTCACGGTCTTAGTCTTAATCCAGCACTGAAGAACATTGTGGGGGTGGAGGGAACATTCTTTTACTTGCTGTGTGAAGAATTGTTACTTCAATTCATGTAGTCATAAGGGCTTCCGTGAAAACTCATGTCAGAGTTGTGTATACTGAGCACTACGCTGCAATCCAACCAACACTGCAGCCAAGTCTATGAAATGTTTATCCAACGTCACCACATCCCATCCACAGTGCGGTCTATGGACCTGGTTTGTGGTTGGCTCTCTAGTTCTCATATAACCGCTCTGGCTCAGTTCTCTTGGCTCTGTGTCCGTGACTGGCGGTGTGTGCTGCTGGATGCCCCTACGTTGCCAGCCAGCAAAGCATTTCAGCCGCGATCAATGGATGGTTGGTGCAATGCTCTGGCTCCTGCAGACTCTCCCTTCCACCCATTCCAAGGTACAGATGATACGTACAATATCCCTCCCGTCCATGTACATTCCAAGGGACGAAAAGAGACGGAAGGAAGAGTTAGTGGACTACAAGTGCAGTGATGTCACCGCAGTTGTATTCCAGGCCTGCAGGGAGAGGAACTTTAAGTGGCAGGAGGGTGGGGGGTGCCGATGTGACCATGATTCATGTTGTACCCCGAATGTGGATGAAACCTGGTCCAAAAGGTAAACGTAGCCTTGGGCCCATTCACACCACATCCAGATCATCTCCAGACCAGATTGTTTCAGGACCCAAAATGCATCCTAATGTATCCCTATGCTATTTCTGGCCTCTGTTCACACCAGCGCAGTCCCTTCCAGACCAGAAACATGCCGCATGTCTCATTTTGTCTGGTCTGGTATGCACTGGAACTGCGGGCAGGTTCACACCATTTTCCGGACCAGATCTGGTCCAGAAACTGTAGACTGTTCTTTATTACAGGAGGGGGCGGAGACACGGCCAGTCACCCTGCACAAGGAGAGAGAGCAGCAGTGAGCGGTCCTTATTACAGGAGGGGGTGGAAACAAGACCAGTCACCCTGCACAAGGAGAGAGAGCAGCAGTGACCGGTCCTTATTACAAGAGGGGGTGGAAACAAGACCAGTCACCCTGCACAAGGAGAGAGAGCAGCAGTGACCGGTCCTTATTACAGGAGTGGGCGGAGACAAGACCAGCGACACTGCACAAGGAGAGAGAGGAGTAGTGAGCGGTCTTTAATACAGCAAGCTCCGAGTGTCACACTGGATGACTACACAGATCTGGAAGAAACACACACAGCTCACCAAGATTCAGGAAGAACACACAGGACTCTTGTATGAGGACAATATTTACTTATTCTGGAGTTCAGATTTAATCAGACCCCGCCTGTATGAGCACTTCCTGTCTGTGTTGTATACAGGATGTGGGCAGATGTCATATTTACATTGGCAGGTCGGGAAGAAAATGTCATTTGTAATGAGATGTGACATTTGTTTCCATAAGTGAGGTGGAACGTCCCTCATCCTGGTGGCTGCATTGTGGCGTCTCCTGTATGGTGAGCGATGTGTTTTGTCTGTATGTTTGGTACACGATGGACAATAGAATATGATAAAAGGTACAGTACACCGTGGCGATACCTGACAAGGGAATGCACTTCACACCCATGTGATCCTCCCCGACCCCTGGCGCGTTCTATGGCTGCATTGCATAATGCGGGTGACAACACAGCCCGCCGCCTGTGAGCCCCTGCCCTCGCCTCCTGTTTGCCCTCCTGAGCTTGTCAGCCCACCCTCCTATACCGCAGGTGTCGGCAATCTCCGGCCCTCCAGCTGTGCTGAAACTTCAAATCCCATCATGCATCTGCCTGATGGGTCATGCCTGTGGCTGTCAGAGTCTTGCAATGCCTTATGGGAAGTGTCGTTGCACCACAGCTGGAGGGCCGGAGTTTCCTACCCGTCGCTTTTTGCATTCTGGCCAAATAACAGAGCCTTCTACTAGCCCAACCCTGTCCCACTTCTACCAACCTTCCCTCTGCTGCCTATGATGTCAGAGCTTACACAAGGCTCTCACTCGGCCCCACAGGATTAAACGTGACCCCAAAAAAAGGCCCAGGTCCCCATTGCATGCTAAACTGTGGAGGGGGGGATCCCCCATGCCGGGCTATCAATATCGGAATAGTGCCTGCAGCTGATTGGCTGAGAATTTTACAACCGGCACCTTCGAGAAAAGTCCGCTGCAAAAATTGTCTGTTGTCGAATGGGGAACCCCAAGGGGGCCACACGCTGGTCAGACTTCAGTGTGTAGCCAGCGTTTGTCTTCAGATCAATCCCCATGTCTCCGTTCAAAGGGCATTAACTTCTCTCCAAGTCGGATAAAGGACACCTGTCAGGGCAGCTGCTGTTGCAGAGCCAATCAGAATGCTCGGAGGTCAGCTGATTTTGCCAGACTACCCATCCGCTCTTTCCAGCTGGGTAGAATGTGAGGTCAGGTAAGCGGCAGGCAGCTGTTGTCTGACTTGCGTGACCTCTGACCTTCCATCTCACGTATCACCTCCTACAAAGTAAAGCCAACTAATGTGAAAGAAATTCTTCATAATTACAAAATGTATTGACTGAATATTCAGGTTCCTGCATAGGTTCAGCCATGACAGGTTCTCTTTAAAGCTGAGCTCCTATAAAAGACCCAAATGAATGCTCTCTGTATTAATACGCCGTTAAATGTCCTTCATGTTGTGAACGCTGCCCATCTGCTGGCTGTCTCTTTCAACAACTTCTGGGATTCTCTGCAATGTTAGCAGTCCTTCCTCTGCTCATTCCTTTTACCTATCCCATGGTGCCTTGCTGCCTGCGTGCAGTGATGATGTCCCTCCTGAAACGCCTTCTCTTCAGCACCTTTCTATTCAGACAGCAGGCTCTGTGAATTGGGTGACACTGCGGTGCACATTCACAGAACATAGTGAGTATGTGTCACCAGGTTCCAGGAAGTAAATGTGTGGGATTCTTCAGAGAGTACGTTTTCACACTTCAAGGTTGTTCAGATTGTTAGCATAGAGATCATAGAAATCCAATATGGAGATGAATATATCATTTCAGTTCTGACCATTGTAGGCCAGATTAGGGTCACTATAAGAGGTCCTCCCTGGAACAACCAATGGGAATCAGAGCTGCACAGGAAAGTTTTGGGTGGAGAACCAAAGTTGGATACTCTGTAAGGAGTAAGAACCTGAACTATCCAAATGTTATTTCTCTTCAACCACCAATCGGGTCCAAACCAGTTCTTATTAGGAATGTATTTAGAAGTCCAACCCAACGTTGATATGTTTGATTTTGAACACGAGGGTTATCTATGTGGATTAATCCGGATAATGTATCAATAATCCTCCCTTAGTCATCTGGTGATCTCCCATGGCTTCCAATACCATCTCTATGCCGAGGACACTTAGATCTATCTCTACTCCTCCTTCTCATCACACATCACTAACCTACTCTCTGACCTATCAGTGGGGATGTCGCACCACTTCCTCCTGAGCTCCTAATATTTCCTCCCCCATGTGTTCTCTCCCTTGACTTCTTCATAGAGATCAATAACACAATTATGAGTCACACGCTAGGGTGCTCGGTGTAATCCTGGACTCTGACCTGTCCTTCAGGCCCCACCCACATCCAATCGCTGACCAATATCTTCTATCTTAATCTACGTAACATCTCCAAACTCTGTCCCTTCTTAATACTTCCTAACCTTACCTTACTAATCCACTCTGGTCATCTCTCTCCTCGACTACTGCAACTCCCTTCTCGTTACCCTTCTTCTACACATGCAATCCCCCTACAGACTCCTCCACCTTTCCAGCTGCTCAATGGCCATCACCCCTCTCTGCCAGTCCCTCCACTAGCTTCCAATAGCGCAAATTGAAAATACTAATTTAACATACAAAGCCATCCAGAAATCTGCCCTCAGGCTACATCTCCAACCTCATTTCAAGGTATCGCCCAAACGTCCTCTGCGCTCTTCCCAAGACCTACTGCTGTCTAACTCCATTACCTCCTCCGATGCTCACCTCCAAGACTTCTCCAGAGCCTCTCTCATCCTCTGGAACTCCCACAACGTAGCTGGCTATCTCCCAATTCCTCTCACTTCTCTCAAAACCTCCTATTCTCTAGGTGTCTCATCACCACCTCCCATGCTCTCCTTCAGGACTTCTCCAGAGCCTCTCTCATCCTCTGGAACTCCCACAACGTAGCTGGCTATCTCCCAATTCCTCTCACTTCTCTCAAAACCTCCTATTCTCTAGGTGTCTCATCACCACCTCCCATGCTCTCCTTCAGGACTTCTCCAGAGCCTCTCTCATCCTCTGGAACTCCCACAACGTAGCTGGCTATCTCCCAATTCCTCTCACTTCTCTCAAAACCTCCTATTCTCTAGGTGTCTCATCACCTCCTCCCATGCTCTCCTTCAGGACTTCTCCGGAGCCTCTCTCATCCTCTGGAACTCTCTACCACAACCTATCTATCTCCCAATCTTTCTACCTTTAAGCGATCATTGAAAACTCACCTCCTCAGGGAAGCCTATTCCACCTTCTCTTAGAAACTGCACATCTACTTCTTCAATCAGCTCATCCCTCCAGTTCCCTTCTGTATTCCTTGCCCGTCCTTGTAGATTGTAAGCTCTTGGGGCTCGGGGTCCTTCTAATTATTTTGTATTGTAATTGTATTGTATTGTCTCCCCGTATGTTGTGAAGCTCTGCACAAACTGTTGCTGCCATATAAATCCCGTATAGTAATAATAATCTGATCCTTTGATGAAACAATCATTTTTATCTTCCGATGGAACCTAGTGGTTTTTTGATTGGTCTTCACTACGTTTTCGACTGCATTGGCCTGAGAGACCAAATCAAAGTTAAAAGCATACAACTCCCCCGGGCACCCTCATCGCCATTCTCCTCCAGTACACATGGTCTGCCCATGGCTTTGCAGGTATTGTTCACAGCCTCTGTATAGCTAGTGACCTAGGGACAGGACATGTGTGATCATGTGACTGGGAAGGTCATATAATATATATATATCTGTCGGTTGTTTGTACACACAGCCTTTTATTACATTGTAATCCTCAGGAAGTTGATTGCACGCATTCACAACCCAGTAATTGGCTTTCTTCCATTGCGACACACCTTGATGATTTATGACTATCACAACCTGCAATTACTTTGTGTTGCTCCATCAATTCTTCTAATTTAAAGGCTCTTTGTTCAGTAAACTTATTTAGAGGTTCAGTCTGTAGACTAGAGCATCACCTTCATATAGTGAATCTGTCACCCTCCTTTTTACTCTCCTTATCATAGAGGAGGCCCCATTAGGTGTTGGTAGATAAGGCCGATCAGATACTGGCAGATCTCATCACTCTAGCGCTGCACCATCATTGTCCAATCGGATCTTGGATCAGGCGGTATTGTGCAGCCCAGTGGCTTAGTAGTTAACGCTTCAGCCTTGCAGCACTGCTTGCATGGAGTTTGCATGTTCTTCCTGTATGTTTCCTCTGGGTACTCTGGTTTCTACTCACACTCCAAACACTTGCTGGTGGGTTAGATTGCTATAAGGGAACAGCAGAGTGGCTTGCCTTGCCAGTAAGGCCCGGTTCACACCTGGGCGTTTTGTAGCGCGTTCCTACGCTCTGCAAAACGCTCAAACACCGAAATCCCATTATTTCCTATGGGTATGGTTCACACCTGGGCGTATTACAGGCCGTATGAACGCGCTACAAAACGTCCTATGCCCAAAGTACAGGAGCTTCTTTGGGGCGTTTTTGTCGCGCGTTTCCATTGGGATACAGCCAAGTAGCCCTCGGAAGGGCGCGTTTGTTTACCTCGAATCGCGCGACACGAAATGCACGACAAATGCGCATATTCGATACGCCTAGGTGTGAACCCAGCCTAAGGGACGCTGACATCATCAGGTCCGTTGACATGCATTAGATGTGAGGACGTTGGTGGAGATACCACAGCCAGAGTGGAGGGGTGACGGCAACAGAAGCCGGGATCACGCAGATGTATCAGCCTTAGGCTGGGTTCACACCTAGGCGTATCGAATATGCGCGTTTCGCGGTTAAAAAAACGTGCGACAAACGCGCATTTCCAAGGGCTTTCTGGCTGTATCCCAATGGATACGCGCGGCAAATACGCCCCAAAGAAGCTCCTGTACTTCTTTGGGCGTAGGGCGTTTTGCAGCGCGTTCCTACACGCTGTAAAACGCCCAGGTGGGAACCGTGCCCATAGGCATTCATTGGTTTTCACATGTTGAGCGTTTTACAGAGCGTAGGAACGCGCTGTAAAACACCCAGGTGTGAACCAGGCCTTATTGGACTCCCCTAGACGAAACGAGCACTTAACCCTTGCAGTGAAGGGGTATGCCCACCATTGCATGGGTACGTTTTTATAATTCCTGGAGTTCTTCTCCCCCCCCCCTTAATTACTAATAATACTGACATCCAATTCTTTATGTGATTCCTCATTTGCTGAAGCTAAACTGTTCTCATGATTCTCGGAAGCAGATCTCCGGGTACATCCGCCATTTGCTCAGGCTGATTTTGCGGTTATTGGTTGCCGTTGGCCCACACGGCAATTGATATCGGGTAGCGTTGATAAGACCACATTTTTGGGGATCTGAAAGCTGACTGTTAGCCTCGTCCTGGGTGCAGTGGAAGGAACCATTCCTAAAGCTCTGGTAGACGTCTGTTTTTTTTTGTTTTTTTTTACTCCACAGGATCGGCGTACTTGACTAGGAAAACCTGTTTGTCCTGAGCAGAGTCAGCAAAAAACCCGACTCCTGCCAAATTTTTTTTTTGTTTTCAGTGAGGCGGGAGGAGATCAGCAGCCGTGGATTAAAAAAAAAGTTAAAACAAGTATTTGTATTAGAAAGGCAACAATTGTTTACGATACGAAGAGCGATCAGTTCCATCACACTATAGGAAGAGGAATCACCAGCACTCAGTAGAATAATCCAACGTGTCCATTTATTGGACATAGACCTCACACAATCACAAGAGCCAACGTTTCGAGACCACGCAGGGTCTCTTCATCAGGGCATAAAGAGTGACAATACACTGACATTTGATAACCACATATATACCTCATGAGGCAAACCAATAATCAAAAGCCTCATGAGGTATATATGTGGTTATCAAATGTCAGTGTATTGTCACTCTTTATGCCCTGATGAAGAGACCCTGCGTGGTCTCGAAACGTTGGCTCTTGTGATTGTGTGATGTCTATGTCCAATAAATGGACACGTTGGATTATTCTACTGAGTGCTGGTGATTCCTCTTCCTATAGTGTGTCTGCACGGTGCCATCCGTGTCCATCACTACAAGCACCATTGTCTACATAGGCCTGGATTGCTGCAAGGTGTGCGGAGGAATTCCCCTTCTATCCAGTTCCATCACACGACAATCTTAGGCTGGGTTCACACCTAGGCGTATCAAATATGCGCGTTTCGTGCTGCGCGGTTTTACCGCGATTTGCGGTTAAAAAACGTGCGACATATGCGCGTTTCCGAGGGCTTCCTGGCTGTATCCCAAAGGATACGCAAATACGCCCCAAAGAAGCTCCTGTACTTCGTTGGGCGTAGGGCGTTTTGTAGCGCGTTCATACGGCCTGTAATACGCCCAGGTGGGAACCATACCCATAGGAAATAATGGGATTTCGGTGTTTGAGCGTAGGAACGCGCTACAAAACGCCCAGGTGTGAACCGGGCCTTAGGCAGCAGCAGCAGCGAGATGGATTTCCTAGGAGTTCAACTTTATAAATTGCTCCTTCTGCTGGTCTAATGTAGCACTGCAACAGAATAAAACCCGCCCCTGACCACTTCTTCATTGTGCGTCTAGACTCTATAGGGAAATGGTCACTTTACCTGATAAAGGGGCCGCTTGCAGGCCCCGAAACGTTGCATTTAGTGTTTGACATGCCCGGTTTTGCTAACAGAGGCGGTATTATGTTTGAATACGACGCACTGATGGTATAATCTCTACTGTTCACGGTGGCGCCATCCACACTTTGCTGTAGCACCCTATCTCAGCAGGCCTTTTCAGTCGGGTGTGCAATGAAGCTATACATGTGTAGAGTGACATTCTGTCTCCTCTGTACAGCAGAGCTCCGACGGGAAGGAAGAAGCAGCACAAGGAGCCAATCAGCTGTGCTGTGGTCCAAGGAGCATGCTAACAGGAGGAGAGATCTAAGTGACACATGGATGCAGCTTCCTCTTATGTCCAGTGACAGTGTGGGGTTGCTGAACTGCAGCATAATAAATTCAGGACAGAGTGTTGTGTTTTGTGGCAGAGGGGGACACGCGCCTCCTGAATACCTGAATGGTGACTATCTGGCTGCAGCCACTGTTTTCGGCCGACTGTTTTTCTCCCTGCTTATTTGACAATTGCTGAATTTTGATGAGCTTGGGTTCGAGCCAATAGAGAGCTGACCACTGCAGGACTGAAGATCAGTTAAGTAAATTTGCTTTGCGTCCCACAAAATGAGCACCTAACCCTTTCAGGGCGGGGGTAACCCCACTACAAGGGTACATCCCCGGAGTATAACTGGCCCAACGCCATCTCTTTTTATTAGGGATGCACCGATACCGATCCTAGTATCGGTGCCGATACCGAGTATTTGGGTGAGTACTCGTACTCGCCCAAATGCTCCGATACCTAGCACGAGTACTTCCTGTATAAGGAAGCCGGGCAGCGAATCATTACACGCTGCCCGGTTTCCTGATTGGCCAGGAAACGGCTCCATGCTCTCTCGTCACTTGTGATGAGAGAGCATGGAGCCGACTTCCCGGCCAATCAGGAAGCCGGGTAGCGTGCAATGACGTGCTGCCCGGTTTCCCGATTGGTCAGAAAGCTAGCAAATCCGGAAGCCGGGCGCCGTGTAATGACGCAGCGCCCGACATTCTGATTGGCCGGGAAGCCGGCGTCATGCTCCCTCGTCATCTCATGAATCATAATATTAAGAAAGTGACCTTTAAAGAATTAGTTTGTATTGCTTTAGAAAAAATGTGACCTGTCCCTTTAAGAAAAAGTATCGGTAATTGGTATCTGGGAGTACTTGATCGGTACTCGTACTCTGTCTTAAAAAAGTGGTATCGGTACATCCCTACTTTTTATATACACTGTGCTCTTGCCGTGCGTTTACACCTGAACACCGACAGTCTGAAATCTCAATACAGAAAAAGATGAATATTCCGCACTTCTAGCGCTTTCTTTTTGTGCCGGGGACACCCGGGGGGATAACAATGGGCAATGTTTCTGTGTGTCCATGAGACGTCATGTTGAAGTAAAGGATATTATTATTATTATACAGGATTTATATTGCGCCGGCAGTTTGCGCAGCGCTTTACAATATAAGGAAGACAAGACGGTACGGAGGGCCCTGCCCCCGAGAGCTTACAATCTGGTGGATTAAAACAGAACTCCATAGCCCAACAATGGTGACAACCACAGAAAAGCAACCTTCACCCTGAAGACGCTATGTAATGTGTAACGCCGCCGTGTACAGTTAAACCTTCACATGTTCTCATTTTAATATTAATGGGAGTCACTGAGTTCAGCCTGACATGTCTGGACTTTGGAACGATGCAGCCGAGCTCTGGGGCTACATTCTTATTTTGCTTTAAAAATGCAGTTTATTCTGCTTCTATTTCCCCTTCCCGGGTTCCTCGTTCCCTCCTCATCAATATGCTAAATACAGTTCTAAATACTTTTCTGTTTTTATTACATACCTTTAAAAGAGAATTATGAGGTAACTTTTTTTATCCCATAGTTCTCTTTAGGGTCACAGGAGAATATATACTAGCGTCCTCCCATCACCCATAGCTCCATATAAAGCGGGCTATTGCTCGCGATATACTGACAGCGCCGCAGCCGGGACGGATCCCTGACAATACTGTTGTGATCCACCCAGCTGCGTGAGTGACAGCTGGCTCTGCCTATCTAGAGGCTGTGCCCGTCCCCTTCCCCTGTCCGTTCCTCCAGTCAGCGCTGGAGGATAGGAGCGTCTAGAGGCAGAGCCAGCTGTACCCGCCCCCTCCCTTGTCTGTTCCTCCGCACAGCGGGGGGGAATCCCTGCGGGGAGCGGTGACTGACGGTCACCGCTCTCTGCAGGAAATCGATGAACGAGAATTGAGCAGGCGACGGTATGCGCTCATTTCGCGATCTATAGAGCCGACATGCGACAGTTTCATTGTCACAGGTCGGCTCCAACTATGAGGATGAGTGGAAATCACTCCCCTCATAGTTCTCCTTTAAATTAGACCCAATGATGTCATCACTGGGTCTCTGCAATGCAGGCAGATCATAGATGGTGGGAGGAGCCAACAGGGTGCTGTACATAGTTTCCTGATAACATCACAGCATCCTGCCTCTGTACTCCTTTTAAGATCCCTCAGTCCTGATGCAAGCAGCAGGCTGGCTTTTGTGAGGAGTTATGCAAATATCAAAATACCTTGATGGGTGGATGTCAGTCTGGAGCAGGCTGCATTTGCATGTAGCTTGTGCTGGGTAATGCCCACATGTGTTGCTGAGACGCCATGATTGAAAAAAACTGAAAAGCAGAAAGCCACGGCCTGAGGTAAACAGCAGAGCTGCCAGCAAGGCGGCCAGGGCATGGGGACTCTTCTACTATGCTTGACCATGTTGCATCAAATTGCATACATGATCAAATGCAGGAGATGCAGGGGGGGGGGGGGCGTACAAGGGGGTGTACGCCTTGTACGCTGCGCTGGCTATCAGCCTATACAACCATACATCTCTGCCTTGGAGGATACAAGGACCCAGCCCTTCTCCTCTCTCCTGTGACTGCTCCAAGCTTGGATCCCTCATCACTGCCACTGTTGTAATAACAAACATTCTCCTACCAGCATCCCTCCAGATGAGTAAGACTCTTGGCAAGCGTCTCACCAAAGATGAAAGGATCTCTGTTGTAAACCCGCCACAAGTCTTGGCAGCGCAAAATATTCATAAGCAGAAGGTCACCTTCAGGAGGATTCGGAGATCCACATATATAGGCAGCTGGAGTTGTATGCCAATCTTGAGGACACATTGACAGCTGGTGCATTGATCAACACAGGCTCAGCACAATTGTTCTCTGTGCCCTACATGTGTGGTGGGCGCTGCGTAAAACACAGACCAACGCTCCTCAGTGCGTCACAACATGCTGTGGTGCATAAAGTTAAATGAAGCAGTTTATTAAAAAACTGAACCCCAACCCCAACCTTTTTTTTGCCATAGTTCTATTTAGGGTCACAGGAGGACATATACTGCTGTCCTCCTGTGACCCAAAATGTAGCATATAGAAGGCTGTTGCTGTATGCTGACAGTGCAGAGCCGCGCTACAGCCAGGAAAGTTCCAATATTCTCATGAGCCACCCCGTTGCCTGATTGACAGCTGGAGTCAGACAGAGCTGGAGCAACGCATAGGGGAGGGGGGGAATCCCTGCAGGGGTTGGTGACTGACGGTGACTGTTCTCTGCAGGGAGAAGATCGGGAACTGAGTGATCGGCGGTATGCTAATAATGCTAAATTTTGGGTCACAGGAGGACAGTAGTATATGTCCTCCAATTTTGATTTGGTGTCAGTCTCTTGCAGTCCACTGTACAGCAAAGCTCTGGGGAAGGAAGAAGCAGCACAAGCAGCCAATCAGCTGTGCTGCGGTGCAAGGAGCATGCTAACGAGGGGAGAGAACGAAGTGACACATGAACTCATCAGTCTGCAGCTTCCTCTATGTCCAGTCTATAGAGCTGACGGTGACAGATTCAGTGTTGCTCGTCTGTTCTAATTATGGGGAGAATTGTATTTCACTCTCCTCGTAATTCTCCTTTTAAAGTAAATGGTTCAACGTGTTGTAACAACTCATGACACTGCCCCTACACAACGCACAACAGCATCAGCACGTTATATGGAGCAGAACACTAGTGGGCTGGTGAGAACGGGCCCTTAGACTTTTAATCAGTGGGTGCCTATACGTGCCGCCTGTCACTCTGATTTTATAATGCCCTTTACTCTCCAATGGAATAAAGCTTCTCATCTATCTCAGCTTCTCAACGCAACAGACATCGAAGCCTCACCAGGAAGACTAAACGGGTCAGGTTGCTCTCGGCCTTGAAGTGTTTGGGTAGGGAAAGGCCTACGGGGACTGATATCCAAACTTTTTATTTTTTAATTTATATCTCTCGGCATTTTATGTTTTGGAAGGGTTCTACAGGACTGTTCTATAGGACAGCACATTCCTTAGGAGTAGGCGGGCCTGCCTAAAATAATGGGTCCAGCTATTCTAATAACTACGCACCATTTAATGTTGATATGCATTCCTTTAAAAAAAAAGTGACCAGTTGTTAGATGAGGAAGCGGCATGATGTAAAGGCTTTGGCCACGGGATGACTGTTGTCATCGGAGAAGCTTCTGACCTCCTTTCATTTTCACACACCATGTTCTCTAGAGCTTACAAGGAATTGTACAAAAAACAAAAGCATCCAATGAGCTTCAAGTTACACATTGTTACCAAGAGAGATTGGAGGGGAACGACCAGATATGTCCAAGCTGACAAGACAGTCAGAACTGCTCAAGTAAAAGCTATTTATAGCATTGTTGTACAGAAGTGCATTTCTGAATGTACAGTACATCAGTCAGTCCACAGCAGCTGAAGACCACATGGGGTCACCAAAACTGGGTCTCTGAAGATTGGAAAACACTGCCTGATCTATGAAGACCATGCAGGATCACCAAAACTGGGTGACTCAAGATTGGAAAACACTGCCTGATCTATGAAGACCATGCAGGATCACCAAAACTGGATGACTGAAGATTGGAAAAACACTCCCTGATCTATGAAGACCATGCAGGATCACCAAAACTGGGTCTCTGAAGATTGGAAAAACACTGCCTGATCTATGAAGACCATGCAGGATCACCAAAACTGGATGACCTGAAGATTGGAAAAACACTGCCTGATCTATGAAGACCATGCAGGATCACCAAAACTGGATGACCTGAAGATTGGAAAAACACTGCCTGATCTATGAAGACCATGCAGGATCACCAAAACTGGGTCTCTGAAGATTGGAAAAACACTGCCTGATCTATGAAGACCATGCAGGATCACCAAAACTGGGTGACTGAAGATTGGAAAACACTCCCTAACCTAATGGAACTCGGTTTCTGCTTTCACATTCAAATGGCCAGGTTAGAATTTGGTACATACCGCATAAGTCCATAGACCACCTCGATGAGACCTTGAAGGGTCTCATTGATCCAGGTCATGGTATAGCTTGTAGTAGTTAGTGACATTCATCTGGACTTGGTCTGTATGTTGAAGAGGTTTTGAAGCTTATCCAAGGAGCTCATGATACTGTCAAACTTCAACATTACAAAAGTCCAGTTGACCAACTACTACTAGGTACAGATCATGCCGTGTCCTCTGTTTAGGCTGGTGGTGGGATAATGGACGCCTGATACCAGTTTTGCATTATTTTAATGTCGCAGTTGCTGATGATGCGCACCCTTGTTATTTACGTAGTGTTCCTCCTAAGGTGGCAGAGAGTGTAAAAACTGTAAATCGAGTAGTGTGCCTTTTAAGTGCTACCAGAAACTATACCTTCTACTGAGCAAGATGGATTTTATTTCCTCCATGCCCATGACTTGTGTGTTGCATGACTTCACCTGTACTAAGCTTGCCCTCCAGGTATGGCGCCTGGGAAGGTTAATGATATTTGGAAACATTGTGTTCTGGAAGGAATTGCTGCATTGCTCCAAGTAATCATTTCTCTGTGAAGGAATAAAGACTTGGCAGTCCTTCTCAAGGTTATCCACTCCTAGTAGAGGGGATGGGGGACTGGCATGGAAGATGGAAGCCCCCATAGCAATGCCATTGTGTGTTTTCAGCAAGCCTTCATTTTGTGATGTTTGGGATTTATCTGTAATGCATTTGACCGGCTTTGTATATTTTCCATGGTTGCTTTGTCGCATTAGGCAAGATAAGCCAGTTGTGGTAGAATATCAGCCAGTGTTTTAACTGTATGTATTCAGACTGTCCCCGTATCCATTCCTGCGCATGTGATTGGCTCACTTTTCCTGCTAAAGGTCTGACCAGGGCTTAAAGTCAACTTATAGCATCCCCTGCAAGAGGCGTTTCATCAATGATCAGATTGTTATTATTAGGGGTGCACCGATATCAAGTATTTGTTCGCTTACTCGCCCAAATGCTCAGAAACCGGAACTTTCAGAGGAAGAATTTATCTGACCGGCAGTGCCATAGGGGAACATGGATCCAACTTTCTGGGAAAACAGGAAGCCAGACAGCGAGTAAATAACCCGCCTTCCTGATTGGCCGGGAAGCCGGCTTCTCGCTGATTATCTGGGAAGCTGGCTTTCCAGCCAATCGGCATGAAGCCGTGTACCCGGGCCAATCAGAAATCTGGGAGGCGGGTCATTACTCTCCACCCGGGGAGCCGGCTCAATGCTGATTAACTGGGAAGCCGGTTTCCCGATCAATCACAATCAAGCCAGTCAAACATGAAGCAGGCAATCAGGAAGATGGGCGGCATTTCATTACCCGCCGCCTGGCTTTCTGATTGCCCAGTAAGTTGGCTCCATGCCAGCGGAAGCTCCGGTCTTGGCGAGTACCAAAAGCAAGGTATTGGTACTAGGACACTGAAAAGCTGGTATTGGTGCATCCCTAGTTATTATGAAAGCACATTCTCCCACATGATGGAGTGCTGCCAAGGTTTTCGTCAAGCAAAGAAAAAAAATTTTTGTTCCAATTACGGGATTTGTCCAGTTTTTCTCTGAAGTGGAATTCCAACCAAAGCATTTTTTTGGATCGAGACGAGGGGGGCCAAACATCGTTCTCTTACATTTGTACACTTGCGTATTTATTACACTGGGGTACCTCAGGATGTTGTATAAAAGGGAGCAATGACTGGAGAAAGTTTGATAAACGCTGGGCTGTGGTATCCCATATCTGGTCCCGGGCTTCAGGTGTTTGTGGGGATCCCTTTCCCAGCGAGACATGTAAGCCGGCCAGTAGAGGTTTCACCCCGGGGGTTCACTTTGCACCAATGGCCGTCCGCTAGATAAACCCCTCTGGTTGTTGCTGGTCTTACTTTCTAAATGTCCCCGTACCGGAGCTTGTAGATCTATGTATCAAGAAGAAACGTTGGGCTTTAAAGGATTAGTTTGTGTCACCTGATGGCACCAATCAGCAGCAACTTCTCAATATCATTCATTGTTTGTTCTGATTGGAGTTCACTACCGAAAGGGGAAATCTGGTTGGCTGTTGCGATTCTTATACTTCTCGCATCATATTTACGACTTTGCGTTCCCGTGGTCAATGGTCCACTAACATCTTTTGTTTTCATTGCAGCTTCCAATGATACCACTACACCGTCCCCGAACCGGCTAACGGTAAGTGTGGAAGTTTAGCCTCAAATGGTGAACTAAGCTATGGAAATTCAACAATTTAGAAATGATAGTGAATGAAAGTAGGGCTGCAGCTAACGATTATTTTCATCAAATAGTTGCCCAATTTTTATTTTTTCGATTAATCAATTGATTGCATAAAGAAAAAAACACACTCCCCTCTCCTCCCTCACCAACAACAACCAATGGATAATGAGAATAGTTGCCAACTATTCTCATCTATTATTATCGATTTAAAGGAGAACTATGAGGTGAGTGCTTTTCACTCACCTCATAGTTCTACCCGACCTGTGACAATGAAACTGTCACAGGTCGGCTCAGTAGATCGGGAGGTGAGCAAACACATACCGGCGTTCGCTCACCTCCCGATCTTGTCACAGCTCTCTGCCGTGACAGGGGAGGGGCTGGTTTCCCCCCCGCTCTGATCCGCCAACGCTGACTGGCGGATCGGACGGGGGAGGGGGCGGGTACAGCTGGCTCTAGATAGGCAGAGCCAGCTGTCACTCACGCAGCTGGGCGGATCCAGACATAATTGTCGGGATCCGCTTCAGCTGTGGCGTCTCAGTATAGCGCAAGCAGTAGCTTGCGGTATACTGTGACGTCTCAGTATACCGTGAGCTACAGCTCGCGGTATACTGAGGTTAGGGTGACGGGAGGACGCTAGTTTGTGTCCTCCCGTTACCCTATGGAGAACTATGGGGAAAAGCCCTGACCCCATAGTTCTCCTTTAATATATTAGTTGTTGCAGCCCTATTAACAAGCAGTAAATGATCTTCAAACAAGCCATCACTGACCTCTGTAGCTGCAGGAACTGGGGAGCAATCCACCCTTAGGGCCCATTTTCACACTAATTGCGGTGCGTCCCAGAGCATGGGAGGGGGTGGTGGGTTGTGGTATTGGGTTGTTTGAACTGAGCTCCATACATGTGTGAAATGATTCTCATTCATCCAGGTCATGGTATATCTGTAAAAAAAAATAGGTCAAGGCATCTGGACTTGCAGTATTTTTCTTGAAGACGTTTCACTGGTCATCCAACCAGCTAAACTGAGAAGATATCTGAATTGAGAAAGCTGGTCGGATGACCAGCGAAACATCTTGAAGAAAATACAGGAAGTCCAGTTGCCTTGATTCATTTACAGATCTGAGATCAGTGCAGTTGCAGCATTTCCTAGCAGGCACCAGCAGATCACCGGTTGACTTGCTGCTTTATTTTCTCGCTTCTCTTTCATTCTTCCAGGAACCTGAGCGACTGGCGGCCATTATTGTCCCATCAGTGGTGGGCGGACTTATTTTAATCGGCATTCTCGCCTTCATCATCGTGAAGGTAAAGGAGAAGCGGCAGACAGAGGGGACGTACAAGCCAAGCAACGAAGAGCAGGTGGGATCCAGGATGCCACCCAACAGCGCCTTGAAACTTCCTCCCGAGGAACGGCTGATATGAGCGGCTTCCTTCCTGTCCTGAGGACGGACTTCCATTTCAAGGAGGGGGGAGTGACTGATACCCAGAGACTCTCATTGGTCTGGAGAGAGACTCCATGAGTGCCGAGACTACTGAATTCAACAAAATCACCCGCTGACTGCAGACTGCCAGAGGTCCAAGTAGTACCCCCATCAAAGCCACTGTGAGGACCGCCGGCTGCGCAGACCCGGATTTATTAGCTTTTGTATGAGGTCAGGTGAGGCTCCCATTGTCACTGCTTGGGCCAGAAACAAAACTTCATCTCCGTCCGTGTCTTCCTCGCACCTCCATGATCATGTTCCACCATGAAGACTTCTTTGCCTGGCATCAGGCTGGTCACTGCGCCCTCTGTGGGCATCACAAGGGAACTGCAAGTCTGCATGTGATTTGTCATGGAGCAGTATTCAGGAAGCTGGTCTGTAGGGCTTACAACCACAGCCACTTCTAACTGGTGGAAAGCAGAGCAGACTACTACATTTACTGGTGGCTACTGGTTTGTATACTACAAATCCCATGAGGCATCTCTCTCCAGGAGTCATGTCTGTAGCTGTGAGAATCTTGCAATGCCTCATGGGATTTGTAGTTCCACCACAGCTGGAGGGCCGGAGTTTGGCTACCCCTGCTCTAGGGCAAGGGAAGGCAAGCTCGGCACTCCAGCTGTGGAGGAACTACATATCCCGTCATTCCTGTGACTGGCAGAGTCTTGTAATGGCACATTGGATTGCAGTTCCACAACAGCTGGAATGCCGAGGTTGCCTACCCGTGCACTAGGGCAATGTATGGAAATCCTACAGGTCAGCGACAACTGTAGCTCAGCTGAAAATCCCGGATTGGCCTGTCATTAGGCTGGTGTAGATGGAGGAGGGTATACCTCTATAGGAGAAAACTGTGCTCCAATCTACCTGCAGCAGAGAACTCTATGTAAAATGACATGGTTATCTTAGGAGCTGAACACAACTACGTGGCCCAGACGCCCACGTCATAGGTCATAGGTCATAGGCTGAGTTAGTATTAGGAGAGTGCACCCCATCCATTCTCTAGGATCTCATCGGAGTGCTAGCTGCCATGTGCCTGGATGACATGCATAGAGTCCACTGTACATCCAAACTTATAAAACAGCTGGACTTCCTGCAGAAGCCAAGGATGAGCTTGACCCCCCGAACCTCAGTATTGGCCCTTCTAAGGTGATGGGCAGCCTCACTGGCCAATAGGAATTCTCAGGTAGTGTTAGGCCCAAGCTTGCAGTTCCGAATATACGTTGGGCTCCCGGGATGTACCGATCCATCTGACTTTGTAATGAAAGCTTGTGTCCGGTTTTCTGTAATGATCATCAGACATTTGTGCCGGCTCGGGTACCGCAACAGACACTGCGACCCCACCCCCACCTTTCCCATCCTGCTGAACGTGACCTTCATCCATTATACCAAAGTGCTTGTGAACTGATGAGCTGGGGGCAGCTCACCTCCCTCGATGACTCTCTTTATTGCCGGTGCCGGTGACCGGCATTCTTTTAAAAGTGTCCCCGATTTTTATCTGTGTTTTTGTTAGTTGATGAAAATTCCAATTGTAGATAATAAGATAATAATTATTTTTGTATTTAAGCGCACAGGAAATCACGGTATTGACGCTAACCTCCGGAAATATTCATTTATATTTAATCTGATGGCAATGAACATTTTTATATTAATAAACACATTTTCATGACGGCTTCTCGTGTTCGATCCAAGCCAGGGATATCCGCTAGTAGGGTGATGGCCGACCCACATGACACGGCGCCATGAACTCTGTCATCAATACAGGGAGAGACGTATCAATAACTGTATCGCTGTGGAGGCACGGTGCAGTCTGATATGTTTATTGGAATGTCTATTCATTCCGAGAGCAGATATTTCTATATATCAAGGTTTAAAGGAGAACTCTCGCCCTCTCTCACCCTCTCGCCCGCGCCCTCGCTCTCTCTCTCGCCCTCTCTCGCTCCCCCTCGCTCTCTCTCTCTCCCCCTCTCGCACTCTCTCTCTCCCTCTCTCGCACTCTCTCTCTCCCTCTCTCGCACTCTCTCTCTCCCTCTCTCGCACTCTCTCTCTCCCTCTCTCGCACTCTCTCTCTCCCTCTCTCGCACTCTCTCTCTCCCTCTCTCGCACTCTCTCTCTCCCTCTCTCGCACTCTCTCTCTCCCTCTCTCGCACTCTCTCTCTCCCTCTCTCGCACTCTCTCTCTCCCTCTCTCGCACTCTCTCTCTCCCTCTCTCGCACTCTCTCTCTCCCTCTCTCGCACTCTCTCTCTCCCTCTCTCGCACTCTCTCTCTCCCTCTCTCGCACTCTCTCTCTCCCTCTCTCGCACTCTCTCTCTCCCTCTCTCGCACTCTCTCTCTCCCTCTCTCGCACTCTCTCTCTCCCTCTCTCGCACTCTCTCTCTCCCTCTCTCGCACTCTCTCTCTCCCTCTCTCGCACTCTCTCTCTCCCTCTCTCGCACTCTCTCTCTCCCTCTCTCGCACTCTCTCTCTCCCTCTCTCGCACTCTCTCTCTCCCTCTCTCGCACTCTCTCTCTCCCTCTCTCGCACTCTCTCTCTCCCTCTCTCGCACTCTCTCTCTCCCTCTCTCGCACTCTCTCTCTCCCTCTCTCGCACTCTCTCTCTCCCTCTCTCGCACTCTCTCTCTCCCTCTCTCGCACTCTCTCTCTCCCTCTCTCGCACTCTCTCTCTCCCTCTCTCGCACTCTCTCTCTCCCTCTCTCGCACTCTCTCTCTCCCGCTCACGCTCTTTCTCTCCCTCTTGCACATCTTACATTGGTCCAGCGTGGCACAATCTAAATAAACTCATTGATAATATACACCAATCAGCCATGACATTATGACCCCTCCCCCCCCCTATAATTGAGTAGGTTCCCCTTTTCCTGACCCATCAAGGTATGGACTCCACTGGACCTCTGAAGGTATGCTGTGGTATCTGGCACCAAGCCGTCAGTAGCAGGTCCTGTAAGTTGTGAGGTGATCGGCCTCCATGGATCGGACTTGTTTTCCCAGCATATCCCACAGATGCAGTAACAAGCCTGTTACTGTATTTTGTGACGGGTCAAGAATTTATTTATGAACTTGTAAAGTTACAGACAGGTCCACAGTACCTATCCCTATGTCACCTATGTACCTATCCCTATATTATGGGAATGTAGCCCACTGACCCACTAGAAAGCCCATCATACTATTATTGGCCCAATGGGGTTCTCCCGCTGATGACCTAATGGCTTCCCTACCTCTGTTACTGGCAGCTCCCAGCATCGCCTTCCCCATACTAACACCTTAGTCCTGCGGGGCCTTCACTGATCCCTGTTGGGGATTTTACTCCTCATGGCCCGTCATCCTTTTTTGCCAAAGAACCATCAATTCTCCTCCAATCAGATCGATGCTTCACTTGTTTTATACTGATTTATAATTGTAAAGTCAATAAATGAAATTGTCTCTAATATCCCTTTTTGTGTTATTTTATGTTCAAACAACCTGATTAGAAGAAATAATTTCATAGGCTGCTGGTACCTCAGAGCAGATTGAGCTTAAAGAGAACCGGTCATGTTTAGACTGATGCTAGAAATTGTATGTTCAGTCTTCTTCCTCATTTGCACCCCTAGACCAAAATGACCAGTTAACCCTTTCAGTGCAGGAGGAGCCCCACTGCAAGGGTCAATCTTTACATTTCCTGGAGTTTTTCTTTAAACTATAATTGTCCAGATTATTATACACTGCCTGGCCAAAGAAAAGTCACCACCTGGATTTGGTGTTATGATCTGGGGTTGGTCAGGTCTAGGTTCAGCAATATGATAACCACAAAAAATGAGGTCAGCTGCCGACCTAAATATACTGAATGACCAGGATTTCCATCAATTAATATTTTTCTTCCCTGATGGCACATTGGGAATATTCCAAGATGACAATGTCAGGATTCACCAGGCTCAGATTGGGAAGGAGTGGTTCAGGGAGCATGAGACATCATTGTCACACATGGATTGGCCACCACAGAGTCCAGACCTTAACCCCATTGAGAATCTTTGGCATGTGCTGGAGAAGACTTTACACAGAGGTCCGACTCTCCCATCACTACAAGATCTTGGTGACAAATGAATACAACTCTGGATGGAAATTAATGTTGTGACATTGTATAAGAATATCGAAACAATGCCGTAATCAAAGCTAAAGACGGTCCAACAAAATTTCGAAGGGTGTGACTTCTTTTTTTGGGGGGTCAGGCAATGTATATGATAGATTTATATTGGCCCCTTTCATTCAGATATAGTTAGTGTGCAAGTCTGGCTGTTCAGTTTGAGAGTCAGGGGTCATAGGTCACATGAAGTCTGATAGCTGCTGCCCAAGCAATCCCTGGACCTCTCACACTGCTCCGGAGTGTACATAACCATAATTATAACGGAGCCCTGTATCTGAGTAACGTAAACATTTCAGAGGCTCTGTTATGTGAAGTGGTTATAATCTGGTAGACTGTGTGAGATCGCTTGGGTGGCACCCATCAGACAGACATGACTTCGGTTCCCCGGGGTACACGCAGTTCGAATTTTTGAATTATCGAAACTGACTTTGAAACGTTCGTTCGACTTTCTAATCATCAATAGGGTCAAATTGACGGTCGTTTACGACCACAGGAACAAACAAATCTGAAGGAGAATGTTGGAGAATTTTTCTCAATTGTAAACCAACATAAATGAGTCTTCCTGATTGAGAACCAGATATCAGAAATCACACAGCCTTCTATTCTCTATTCTAAAGCACAACAGGATCTATAGAAGGAGCGGTGGAGGTTGGGCTGAGCTGCTCAGAGAAGGCCTAGACTACTTAATTGTTTTTCTGCTGAGAATTTGAGAATGTATTGCTCCAGATATCTTTCGATTGTCCTGTTTTGGAAACAAGCGCCATGCCTCCTGCCCACCACACCTCTCCATTGGCGCACAACTGTGATCGACGGCTTCACTGGCCAATAGGGTGGTGCAGGTAACATAGCTCCCTTATACACCATATTACCAAAAGTATTGGGACGCCTTTACACGTACATGAGCTTTAATGGCATCCCAGTCTTAGTTCATAGGGTTCAATATTGAGTTGGCTCCGCCTTTTGCCGCTATAACAGCTTCAAGTGTGTCTATGGGAATGTTTGACCATTCTTCCAGAAGCGCATTTGTGAGGTCAGGTACTGATGGAGGAGAAGGCCGGGATTAATCCCACTAACAGGTGACTGCGGAATATTTAGTAGCAATGAAATGTCACGGAACACCTGAATCCAATGATTTGGAGGGGCGTCCCAATACTTTTTGTAATATAGTGTATGTATTTCAGCTGCACATTTAGCTGGTTGCTTGGAGTTGTTCTTCTTAAATTATTCTTCTGTCACTACATCCAAGCTATATCTCACTATAGGAACAGGTTTGTTCAGCAGAACAGTTCTAGGAGCAATGCACGAAGTACAACCTACAGTATCACTAGCACTCAATATTCACCTGTCCTTATCTGGCTTCATTAAAATGGCTTCTGATTGGTTGCTACCATTTGCGTCCATCACTTCATAGCTCTTTTTGCTATCTATCAATAAGTCTCTCTGGCTTTGAAACCTTCATTGCACACGCGGGTGGGAACAGGAAATGTAAAATATCAAGAGCGTGGTCAATGCTTTTAGAACACATAAAACTTTCATTTTCCATTAACATTCATTTAATAAACAAAATTGCATCTTACGTGTAATATAGTTAAGCGGTTTGTGGCCTAAAAGCCACCATGGCCATATACAAGCAGTCCCCGACTTACGAACGCCCAACTTACGTACAACCCGTACTTACGAACCGAGGTTCGAGACTGCTGCCACTGTACCGCGCAGCGCTCCACTAGTAACGGTGCTTGTGCCGACGATCGCAGACGAGTAGTGGGTCTGGATTTGTAGTACCATACAGTACTGTACGTCTTGCAGGAAGTTGTTAGTGAGTGCCCCGCCTCTTCTTCCGGGTCTGGTACTGAACAGGAAGTTAGCACTGACTGTCGTTACCCCTGTCATTAGCCTGTATGTGCTATGCAGTGTACTGAACACTTTTTTTATTTGTCTTCCTTGTCTACTGGTTTGCCTGTAACAATGCCGAAAACCAAATCTGATACAAGTGCTGGTTCTGAACAGGGGCACAGACAGCAAAACAAATGTAACCCTTCGCTATGCTATCCAAAACAAAAAAAAAAATTTGAGCTGGAGTTACACCTTAAAAGTTTACCTGTTCCAACTTACATACAAATTTATCTTAAGAACAACCTACAGTCCCTATCTTGTTTGTAACCTGGGGACTGCCTGTATAATGTACATCATGATACTGAAAGCATACAGTCCTTACTGTAAAGAGTCCGCCTCAAACCTTTTCTTCAGCTCGGAGACTTTGGGCAGATGCGATGGCTTCAACTCTGAAGACAACTGAGAGCAGGCCATGTCATGTTTTACATCATCCACACTACTGTTGGGACTCACTGGCATTAAGCCATCATGTGCCCTAGCAAGGGGTATGGGGGTATCAGATATTGGGCTTTTGGGTATTTCTAATTTGGGTGTACTCTGGCTCCTAAGAAACACAGGGCCAAAGCGGTACAATGGGCTGTTGGGTTTGGGGCTGCTATATTGCTGAGATAGAGGCCTCGGGGTATTAAAGGAGCGGAGGTTGGGTATGACCTTCTCTGCTAGTTCTGTGTCCTTCTTGGTCCCTGTCCAGACCATTCTGGGATCCAGAGTCCCGGTCTGGAAACGAGAAACAGCTGATCGAACGCAGGTCCCAGCTACCATACGTGGGGTTTCACTGAAAGCTTTTCTCATTGTTGTATCCTTCTGGGGCAGCAATGGCAAAACGGCCTCCTGCTTAATTCCTTCTTTCGGGGTAGGACAAATTTCAGGCTCTGGACATGGAGGAATTATTTTGACCTCACTTGTGACGGGAGAGGTCTGTGAAATGACTTGGGGCACTGCAGATACAACTTCTGAAGAGGAGATTGTTGTTTCTGAGATGGACAAAGAGCTATCAGGCTTTTGGTATGTTACTTCTGCAAACTCTGATGACGAGATGTCCTCCTCGGTGACAGAAGTGGTGCCTGGGATGTTTGATATGATATTAAACGCTGATGACGGGATGTCCTCCTCGGTCACAGAAGTGGTGCCTGGGATGTTTGATATGATATTAAACGCTGATGACGAGATGTCCTCCTCGGTCACAGAAGTCGTGTCTGGGATGTTTGATACGGTATCAAACGCTGATGACAAGATGTCCTCCTCGGTGACAGAAGTGGTGTCTGGGTTGTTTGATACGGTATCAAATGCTGCCACATCCAAGATGGGTGAAGCATGATCAGAGGAATTTGATATGTTGTCCAGAGTAAAAGAACTGTCCTCTACAGATTCTAGGCTGTCTGCAGTTCCTTCATCAACTTCTGGCAGGTACCAGAGGTCCGAATGTCTAGGGTGGCTCAAGCTGAGCCGCAGATCCTCTTCGCTAATCTGGTAATGGAAGGGGGAGAGGTCAGCAATTATATACCAGTACATATGTATTTATATATCAATAAGTACAAAGCCAGCTTGAGGAATGCAAGCATGTAACCCAAATAATTAAAGGTAGTTGGCTCCATATAACAGGGGTATCCAAACGTCGACCCTCCAGCCGCTGTGGAACTACACGTCCCATGAGGCATTGCAAGCATCTGACAGTCACAGGCATGACTCCCAGAGTCAAAGCCATGAGGAGATTTGTAGCGTCACCCCGTTTGAGAGCCAAAGGTTGGCTACCCCTGCTATACAAGTACTCTTCTTTCCCAGTACTAATTTTTTTAAGTGGCTCACTAATTTCAGCAAAGACGGCATATTTCACTTAACAGCGACAGTAAGGCCCAGTGACGAAGGCTTCCCTGATCCAGATTCCCACAAATCTGGTATTTAGATTCTTCTCTGGAACGCCCCTATGTATGAATTGCAAGTAATGTGCAGTAAAATGTGTATTGCATTGCCAACAGTGGCAGAATTATCGCCATAGCGACCCAGGCGGCCGCTATGAGGCCTGGGGCACAGGGAACAAAGGAATCCCCCTGATGCCGTGCAGGCCGCCCTAGGCTGCTATGGCTCCAGGACTGTCACTGGCGGCTGTGAGGAGGAGCGTGCCGCTGTCCTGATCACTGACAACCTCTCAGTGATCTGTGCAGCGGCACATTCTTCCTCACAGCCGCTGCTGAGCCAGTAACAGCCAGCAGCTGAGGTAGAAGAGGCCGAGTCCCTGAGGAGGAGGAGGCGCGGCGGCATTGAGCATGGTGGAAGAGGCCGGGGCCCGGGCGGTGAAGGAGGAGGCTGGAGCCCGGCAGTGAAGGAGTGAATCGGGGCTGACAGGTAAGAAGTGTGCAGGGAAAGGAACCCTGACCAGTCCACCTGAGACCCTGCAGAGTAGGGTTGCCACCTGTGAAGGATTCGGTTTTTGAATGCTGTGTCTGGGTTCTATGGCAGCAGAAACCCAGACGCAAGATGTCAGGCAGACAGGGGCAACCCAAATTAAAATAGGGGCCACTGGCCCCCCACTGAAAATAGTCTCCAATGTGCTATTTACATATGAATAAGCCACGACTCATTCTCCCCAAAAGAATGTCTGCGTGTCGCTAGAGTGTTCGGGTTCCGCTTAACTAAAAGGTGGCAACCCTACACCATAGAGAGTCCTTGGTGGGCTCTGCAGTGCCATGGGGGCACCTTGTATAAAGCAATCAATTTAAAAATGCATTCAAAAATTATATGAGAAGATTGTCCCAAACCATATTTTAGGATGTAGTGTGACGGCAGCATGGCAGAGCCTTTGCTCCCTTCCTCACAATGGCCGCACTACAACGTTTTGTTCCGTTGCACCTGAAAATTAACCTTTTTTTTTTTCTTGGTCGCTTGTTTGAGTTGATTTATAAAAGTTTGAGCAACAAAAGGACATTTTCACATGTAAGCCAATCAAGATTCAGTATTGACTTTCTATCCTGCATTTAACATCTAAAGCATGTCATCGGATTGGTTGCTGGATTGTTCAAAGGTTAGTGTGCAGATTGCTCCTCTCTGTGACGCTCACCTGTCCAAAGTACTGGCTGTCATCCAGACTAAAGCAGTCCAGGCTGTGCGCCCCATACAGTGCGCGCTCCCTTCCAGGTGCTCTCGTGTTCAGGGTTTCAAATATTTCATTCAGCAGATCCATGCCGTCATCGAGAAGAGGGAAATCATTTGCTTCAGCGAGCCCCGAGTCCCCTTCTTCACTTGTACCGTCTTCACCGAATCTATGACAGCACAAAACATTGCGTCATTACAGGTGTACAAAGAGGATTTCAGGGTCGTTATAACTTAATACATATTACAGGAATAATATGAGACTCAGGAGCCGGGTTACTGTAATACGATGGTACAGGGGTAATAAGACACTCGGGAGCCGGGTAACTGTAATAGGATGGTACAGGGGTAATAAGACACGCAGGAGCCGGGTTACTGTAATACGATGGTACAGGGGTAATAAGACACGCAGGAGCCGGGTTACTGTAATACGATGTTACAGGGGTAATAAGACACTCGGGAGCCGGGCTACTGTAATACGATGGTACAGGGGTAATAAGACACTCAGGAGCCGGGTTACTGTAATACGATGGTACAGGGGTAATAAGACACTCGGGAGCCGGGTAACTGTAATAGGATGGTACAGGGGTAATAAGACACGCAGGAGCCGGGTTACTGTAATACGATGTTACAGGGGTAATAAGACCCTCAGGAGCCGGGTTACTGTAATACGATGGTACAGGGGTAATAAGACACTCGGGAGCCGGGTAACTGTAATAGGATGGTACAGGGGTAATAAGACACGCAGGAGCCGGGTTACTGTAATACGATGTTACAGGGGTAATAAGACCCTCAGGAGCCGGGTTACTGTAATACGATGGTACAGGGGTAATAAGACACTCGGGAGCCGGGTAACTGTAATAGGATGGTACAGGGGTAATAAGACACGCAGGAGCCGGGTTACTGTAATACGATGTTACAGGGGTAATAAGACCCTCAGGAGCCGGGTTACTGTAATACGATGGTACAGGGGTAATAAGACACTCGGGAGCCGGGTAACTGTAATAGGATGGTACAGGGGTAATAAGACACGCAGGAGCCGGGTTACTGTAATACGATGTTACAGGGGTAATAAGACCCTCAGGAGCCGGGTTACTGTAATACGATGGTACAGGGGTAATAAGACACTCGGGAGCCGGGTAACTGTAATAGGATGGTACAGGGGTAATAAGACACGCAGGAGCCGGGTTACTGTAATACGATGTTACAGGGGTAATAAGACCCTCAGGAGCCGGGTTACTGTAATACGATGGTACAGGGGTAATAAGACACTCGGGAGCCGGGTAACTGTAATAGGATGGTACAGGGGTAATAAGACACGCAGGAGCCGGGTTACTGTAATACGATGTTACAGGGGTAATAAGACCCTCAGGAGCCGGGTTACTGTAATACGATGGTACAGGGGTAATAAGACACTCGGGAGCCGGGTAACTGTAATAGGATGGTACAGGGGTAATAAGACACGCAGGAGCCGGGTTACTGTAATACGATGTTACAGGGGTAATAAGACCCTCAGGAGCCGGGTTACTGTAATACGATGGTACAGGGGTAATAAGACACTCGGGAGCCGGGTAACTGTAATAGGATGGTACAGGGGTAATAAGACACGCAGGAGCCGGGTTACTGTAATACGATGTTACAGGGGTAATAAGACCCTCAGGAGCCGGGTTACTGTAATACGATGGTACAGGGGTAATAAGACACTCGGGAGCCGGGTAACTGTAATAGGATGGTACAGGGGTAATAAGACACGCAGGAGCCGGGTTACTGTAATACGATGTTACAGGGGTAATAAGACCCTCAGGAGCCGGGTTACTGTAATACGATGGTACAGGGGTAATAAGACACTCGGGAGCCGGGTAACTGTAATAGGATGGTACAGGGGTAATAAGACACGCAGGAGCCGGGTTACTGTAATACGATGTTACAGGGGTAATAAGACCCTCAGGAGCCGGGTTACTGTAATACGATGGTACAGGGGTAATAAGACACTCGGGAGCCGGGTAACTGTAATAGGATGGTACAGGGGTAATAAGACACGCAGGAGCCGGGTTACTGTAATACGATGTTACAGGGGTAATAAGACCCTCAGGAGCCGGGTTACTGTAATACGATGGTACAGGGGTAATAAGACACTCGGGAGCCGGGTAACTGTAATAGGATGGTACAGGGGTAATAAGACACGCAGGAGCCGGGTTACTGTAATACGATGTTACAGGGGTAATAAGACCCTCAGGAGCCGGGTTACTGTAATACGATGGTACAGGGGTAATAAGACACTCGGGAGCCGGGTAACTGTAATAGGATGGTACAGGGGTAATAAGACACGCAGGAGCCGGGTTACTGTAATACGATGTTACAGGGGTAATAAGACCCTCAGGAGCCGGGTTACTGTAATACGATGGTACAGGGGTAATAAGACACTCGGGAGCCGGGTAACTGTAATAGGATGGTACAGGGGTAATAAGACACGCAGGAGCCGGGTTACTGTAATACGATGTTACAGGGGTAATAAGACCCTCAGGAGCCGGGTTACTGTAATACGATGGTACAGGGGTAATAAGACACTCGGGAGCCGGGTAACTGTAATAGGATGGTACAGGGGTAATAAGACACGCAGGAGCCGGGTTACTGTAATACGATGTTACAGGGGTAATAAGACCCTCAGGAGCCGGGTTACTGTAATACGATGGTACAGGGGTAATAAGACACTCGGGAGCCGGGTAACTGTAATAGGATGGTACAGGGGTAATAAGACACGCAGGAGCCGGGTTACTGTAATACGATGTTACAGGGGTAATAAGACCCTCAGGAGCCGGGTTACTGTAATACGATGGTACAGGGGTAATAAGACACTCGGGAGCCGGGTAACTGTAATAGGATGGTACAGGGGTAATAAGACACGCAGGAGCCGGGTTACTGTAATACGATGTTACAGGGGTAATAAGACCCTCAGGAGCCGGGTTACTGTAATACGATGGTACAGGGGTAATAAGACACTCGGGAGCCGGGTAACTGTAATAGGATGGTACAGGGGTAATAAGACACGCAGGAGCCGGGTTACTGTAATACGATGTTACAGGGGTAATAAGACCCTCAGGAGCCGGGTTACTGTAATACGATGGTACAGGGGTAATAAGACACTCGGGAGCCGGGTAACTGTAATAGGATGGTACAGGGGTAATAAGACACGCAGGAGCCGGGTTACTGTAATACGATGTTACAGGGGTAATAAGACCCTCAGGAGCCGGGTTACTGTAATACGATGGTACAGGGGTAATAAGACACTCGGGAGCCGGGTAACTGTAATAGGATGGTACAGGGGTAATAAGACACGCAGGAGCCGGGTTACTGTAATACGATGTTACAGGGGTAATAAGACCCTCAGGAGCCGGGTTACTGTAATACGATGGTACAGGGGTAATAAGACACTCGGGAGCCGGGTAACTGTAATAGGATGGTACAGGGGTAATAAGACACGCAGGAGCCGGGTTACTGTAATACGATGTTACAGGGGTAATAAGACCCTCAGGAGCCGGGTTACTGTAATACGATGGTACAGGGGTAATAAGACACTCGGGAGCCGGGTAACTGTAATAGGATGGTACAGGGGTAATAAGACACGCAGGAGCCGGGTTACTGTAATACGATGTTACAGGGGTAATAAGACCCTCAGGAGCCGGGTTACTGTAATACGATGGTACAGGGGTAATAAGACACTCGGGAGCCGGGTAACTGTAATAGGATGGTACAGGGGTAATAAGACACGCAGGAGCCGGGTTACTGTAATACGATGTTACAGGGGTAATAAGACCCTCAGGAGCCGGGTTACTGTAATACGATGGTACAGGGGTAATAAGACACTCGGGAGCCGGGTAACTGTAATAGGATGGTACAGGGGTAATAAGACACGCAGGAGCCGGGTTACTGTAATACGATGTTACAGGGGTAATAAGACCCTCAGGAGCCGGGTTACTGTAATACGATGGTACAGGGGTAATAAGACACTCGGGAGCCGGGTAACTGTAATAGGATGGTACAGGGGTAATAAGACACGCAGGAGCCGGGTTACTGTAATACGATGTTACAGGGGTAATAAGACCCTCAGGAGCCGGGTTACTGTAATACGATGGTACAGGGGTAATAAGACACTCGGGAGCCGGGTAACTGTAATAGGATGGTACAGGGGTAATAAGACACGCAGGAGCCGGGTTACTGTAATACGATGTTACAGGGGTAATAAGACCCTCAGGAGCCGGGTTACTGTAATACGATGGTACAGGGGTAATAAGACACTCGGGAGCCGGGTTACTGTAATATGATGGTACAGGGGTAATCTCTTCCCCAGGTAAGCGGCACACACACACCCGTCATCCACATGATGTAAAAGAAAACGTGATTCCTCAGACAAGGAACAATTCTTCCATTGTTCTGTGGGAACTGATGCTCATGTGTCCATTGTAGGTGCTTTTGGTGGTGGACACAGGGGCGTATCTGCCGCGAGGCAAACAAGGCGTTTTCCTGGAGCGGCAGATTCCCAGAGGGCGGCAATTGCTGCGGGGAGAGAAGATTAAGAGTAGGGGAGAGAACCTTAGGACATCGTAGCGGTAGGGACGCGGACGGCGGGTTGTGGGCCGGCAACGTGGACGGCTTCTTGCGCGGACTGCGGTCCCCTGGCGGTGACCACCATACATCGGGCTGGGGGGGGGGCGGCGTCGCTGTCCTGCCTAGGGCAGCAGGTTTCCTAAATACACCGCTGGGTGGACACGGGTCAACATGGACACCCTGACTGGTCTGCGGCTACGCAGTCCCATACACAACAACCTGCGATGCTCGGTGTGTTCAGACAACTTTCTATCAGAACCGACATTCAGTTTTTCAGCAATTTGAGCTACAGTATCTCTTATATTGGATCGGACTACACCGGACAGATTTCCCCTCCCCCCCATGTACATCAATGAGCCTTGGCCATCCATGACCATGTCGCTGGTTCACCGGTTTTCCTTCCTTGGACCACTTTTGGTTGGTCCTGACCACTGCAGACCGGGAACATCCCACAAGAGCTGCAGTTCTGGAGTTGCTCTGATCCAGTCGTCCAGAAATCACAATTTGGTCCCTCAAACCCTCCCACTTGTCCATTTTTTCTGCTTCAACACATAAACTTCAGGGACAAAATGTTCACTTCCTGCCTAGTACACCTCCCTCCCCCACTTCCAGGTGCCATTGTAATACATCCCCCCACTTCCAGGTGTCATTGTAATATATCCCCCACTTCCATCTTCATCTCTCAGTGGTCAGAATGTTATGGCTGATGGGTGTATGTATATACTTTATGTATTGTGATCTCAAGGAGTCTAATCAGCCCTCCCAGTTCTACAAACCATTTGCTCTCTATGTTGTGGAGTTGAGAAGAGAGGGAGGGATTCAGCAGAAAACTGGGCAGGGCTGACACCCTTTCATTCAGTTTCGGCCTAGAAGAGAGGGGTTGTTGGCAGCAAATACAAATTATAAGCTGAGCGCATTTCTGGCAGATCAACAGATATCTTTCTGTACTTCCATGGCATTTATAGGGATCACACACGGAGGGGTGTACATGTCGTGTAGAGATGTACTGCATATGGCTGTTGTTGTTTTTTTTGCCCTGACATACACTTTAAATGTATATAAAAGTTTCCATATAAGGAAAGTTAGAGCAAAGGTCTGCTGATGATTGCGCTACGATTGGGGTTCTGCCATGTTAATCATTGTCACTGTAATGTTCATGTCACACACATTGCTGGTATTCCGTTTCCTATTATTTCACTCACCTCTGACCTTCCCAGGAGTCACACTCTGAATATTTCTTCCCCGGCCTCCTGGGACGGGACTGGAATGACATAATTAGGAAGAGTCACATGCATGTACTTGTACCATTATTCCTCTACACCACTATATGGATTGTGGAAGCGCTGGTTCTCAGAAACCAAAACACCTCGCTGAAGCCCCCTACTAGAAATATCTATATCCCAACCTCCATTCATCTCTATGTAGCTGTGGTGGATCAGAAATACACTTGCAGGCTGACATTGCCTGGAGGAGGGGAGAGTCTGGAGGTACCACGCTTCATTTGGGAGCTGATTTTGGGTTTACTAGCTGGGGGTGGGGGTGGGGGGGCTGGAGTAACCCATATTTTTTTGCCCCTTTGAAGTTGGAGGTTTTATTTCATTATACCTGGTAAGCCTTGCCATTAAAGATCTTCTTCAGGCACTTCCTGTTATAGGGTGACAACGCTGGGCGCCCGGTCACTATGCCCTCTACTCTTTGCTGGCGTCCATCACCAAGATGGCCGCTGGTAGTGAAGTACATCACCAAACCCATGTCACTTTAATGTCCTAGTCAGAGACCTTTCTGTTGAGCGCGCAGAATATTTCTTTTCTGCTTTCCTTTCTTTGCTCCGTCCTGCGTGAGTCACGGGGAATCTTGAAGCTTGTCAGCATATAACATTCACGTTTCAACTTTGTTTTTTTTCTTGCATCATAAAAACATCAGACTGATGGCGTTTCGTGCGATAATTACGGCTTCAAAAAGTCAAATGATTCATTCTTCCCAAAATAACTCCCCCAAAAATCCATCACTGTTCTCAGAACTTTGCCTGTCCTAATAACGATTTGTAATCTCATACTATGGAGATTTCAGACCGGTCCTCTCTATAGTGTTTCATTAACGGTGCGCTATCAATAAACCGCACACTAGGGGCGCTATGTTCACATTCATTCTTAATGGCCCCCCAATGCACCTCCCAACATGCACTTTTGTTGGTTTTTATTATAAAGAGCCTGGCACCGCAACTCATACTATTGTGGTACAGTGAGTTGCCCGCCTGCTGGGAAGTGCGTTGGTGTGCCATTCAGAATGAATATATGGTGGCATGCATTAAATGCACGGATACCGTGTCTTTAGTGCACCGCTATAGTGTGAACCGGCTCTTAGGGCTCATTCACACCATTAAGCTGCATGTTTCTGCGCAGATCCGCGCAAGGTCACCGTAAGGGCACATTGAAAACTGACCACTGCTTTATGGAAGAAGTTTTTTTCAACTAAACCCTTGCAGTGGGACTACCCCCCGCACTTCAAGGGTTAAGTGGTCGATTTGGTCTAAGGGTGAAAATAAAGATCCTCGTTCCTGCGTCAGTGAGTGCTCACCTCTCTCCCCCTCCTCTCCACCGGGATGTCACTCAGTGTCCTCAGGTCTAATAGTCTTGCAATAGACATGATGATGTCCGTCAGTCCTTAGACCACCGAGGGCCTGGGGCAGAAGAGGCTGCAGGGACTCGCCTAGCAGGCTGGCAGGACCAAGTGTCAGGTGAGTACATTTTCTTTATTTTTCTCCCTAGACCAAAACAAGCACTCAACAAATGTAGTGCGGG